>NC_052108.1:2719415-2743105 GCF_012273895.1 Zerene cesonia
ACTGTAAAAACAACACATGTTCAAAATAAATTTGTCGTCTCCTTATTTCGTGTATTGAAAACGATTGCCGACTTATTTAGCACACACTGAAATGTAACTGTTACGGTGTAATAAACATGTGGAAGCGATCAAGGCGGCCAACTTGCATTAGCTTGATGTTTGTTTATGTTGTGTTTGGTATATTTAGATTTGTATGCGCCGCAATCATATTAGGACAGTTTGGAAAATAATATTCGTTCAGCCTTGCCGATGTCTTTCAGTTATTTTATTTGGGTCAATGTTAGGTCGTGTTCATTGTCACTCTTAATTTTTTGCCGGCGTTGATAATGTCATTGATATTGTAACTTATTTACAAATTGTCAATGCTGTTAGGCTTTTATTTAAAGTCAGTTCTCGCATGTGTAGCGATCGAAAACCTTGTTGTGTATGATAATGGATTTGCCTTGTATTTATCCCCGCTAATTAACGTTACAGGTGAAGAGTTGGGGCTGATAGAAAGCCAGGAGATAAGGGAAAACCACGCGGCGAACAGCAGTCAGGAGTGGTCTCCGTCGTCAATAGAGCACGGTCTAATCACCATGAATCGCGAGCGGAAATCCACTGAGAACGAAGCTTTACGCAGCCCGCAAGAGCAAAGGAGCGATGATGATGAAGACAATCATTCAGGTTTTGCCCTTGGTCTCGTTAAGAGCAACAGCGTTGTGGCGCGTGCTAGCATGTGGCAACAGTTGCAACAACAAGCCAAAGGTATTAGTCATTGCTTAGACGAAATTAGCAGTCTGCTTATTGCGTCCTTCTAGTATTTGTAAACCTCGAAATTTTGAACTTATACGAACTGAGATGTTTTTATGTGTTATTGAAATAAAATTGTTCTAAATGCGTCTCAGGTGGATTATAATATGTTTCATTTTTGTCACATAAACATGTTGAAATAAAATAAAGGCATTGTATTTAAAATCTATTTTTCAACAATTACAGGTACGCCTAAGCCGCTACTTCGGCACAGTCGGTCCAAGATAAAAGATGGCCCACCAGTTATAGAGCGGTTCAAAACACAAAGTATCGAACTGCAATCGCCGACTAAGATAGCTCCTAAGGAAGGCTTCTCTCTTTCTCAGTCTAAGAGCACAGCCAACGTGTTAGACAGAGATGAAGATGGTAATAATCTAGTTTTAAGCTTTTTATTTTTATCCGTGTTTCATTTGAATACTTAATACATTTATCTCACAGTGAATATTTTCAGTTCGCATAGTACCGTAAGAAAGAATTGAAGGCATGTAAATTGCATTTTGTACCGACGAAATCGGCTTCCCGTCTTTGATTGTCGGCTTTTGTTTCTTTTTTGCATGTCGTCGACTCTACTATGTGTATGTCCCGGGCTCTTACACTGCACAATGTTATGTATATACGCACAATCTCACCGGTGGCAGCTAAGTTAGACGATGACGATCCGGCGAAAATGTCCCTCATGGAGAAAATGAAGATGTTCAACTCGAAGTTGACCCATAAGCCTCCCGTGGCCGGCCTCCCGCGGCCGAGGGAGGAGAGAGTGCCCAGAGCTTCGAGACTGCGCACGATGCCGGTCCTCGCCAGCCAAGTGCAAGAGGCGATGGAGCAAAACGAAAGGCTCACGAAGTCCTTGACGCACGAGGACGTGCCCAGAAACCCCGACTTCCAACTGAAGATGGAGTTGTTCCGTTCCGCGAGCGCTAAGAACACCTCGTTAGAATATCTCATGAAGCAGAACGCGAAGTTTAGAAGTTTAGGTCTGATTTTGTCCATTTTGAGTTTGGTTTTTCGATATTCGCTTGCCGTTTCGCTTCCTGGGTTCACTAATGCCGATTAACCGGCGAGGTAAGTAGGCGGTCCGTCGGAGCATGTGCACGTTTACTAACACGGATTAATCGAATCTTTGCTCTAATGTTGTTGACGATTCTCTCGTTGTTTGATGTGTGAATAACATAGGAAGTTTATGAACTAACGCATGCCATGTTGTATTTCTTCACCGCGTTTGAGTGATGCAATGTATAGATACGTATTCAATAACCAATTTAATCTAAATCTCTTGAGTAATATTTATTTTAAGCGCTATGGAGTCATGGGTTCGCTCGATTCATTACTCATGCAGTATTCTTTTAACTATTAAAGCTATTGCGTGTTAGATACTAATACTTGGGTACATTGTTGTAAATATTTGCTATATGAGTTGACCGGAGCAGTGTAAATACGTTTTGTTGTTGGTTTTGCAGGTATTAATATCGCTATGTTATACATATAACGTTATACCACGTACACTTAGTGGTGCTTGCATTTTAAAAAAATGGAATTTATTTTTTACATTTATTAAGGAAAACAAATACCAAAACTAGAGCTAATGGTATTATTAATCAGAAGATATTTTGTTTCCAAAGTAATATATGTGGATTTTTCTATATTGTTTTATATTCAAAATGAGACGCACTTTTCTTCTATAGTTATATTAATTTCAGGTTATAATTTGATCGACATTTAAAACTAATGTGTATTTTTACTTTATATATTTATTATATATAACCAATAAATAATCAAACATGTAATTAATATATAACTAATGGGCAGACCTCGATGACGATTCGCCATCGGAACGGGCGCAGCGCATGATCACTCCGGAGGTGCGAGGGATACTGAAGTCTGGCTCCACGGTGGTGCCTTCCAAGCCCAAAACATTGGCCAAGGGAGAGAGCTCTGAGGTAATTAATATACATAGTTACATTTTTTAACTTCTATTACCTATTACGGCTTTGTTTGCCTTAATTAGATTAAACTTTATGGTTAATTTATGATGATTAATATACACTTATATTATAAAGCTGTTGTTTGTTTGTTTGAACGCACTAATCTCAGGAACTAATGGTCCTATTTGAAAAATTCTCTAAAATCGAGGAAGGCTATAGGCTATATATTTATATATTTACCACAATTTATGATATATTATGATGAAGTAAACTTGTAGGTACATTTATTTAAACTGTAATTGTGTTTTCATATTTTGTAAGTGTGACTGTTATATAATATTTACATGAATTAAATATTCAGTGATAGGATTTAATCTTGCTTGAGGCTTTATTTTATTAAAGATTACTTTTTAAGTGAAATAAAAAATGATGCACATTCATTGGATCTGATGATATTTTATAAACACTTAATACATATAAATTAATATATAAATTCACTAGAATACTAATTATGTATTAATAATTGTGATAGATGAATAATCAATATTAATTGACACAAAATTTTCTCTTCAGGGCCTTAAAGACGAGGGCATAGACAGTTCATCGGACGACGAGACGGCGTCAGCCTCGAGCGTCTCATCATCAGAGAAAAGCTGCTCCTCATCAGACAGCTCCGACGAGATCCCGGGCCCTAAGCCCAAGCGATTCCAACGGAAGAACAACAAGCTCCGATCGTCCAGAACCGAATCCGATCTCACCAAATATCAGGACCAGAGAAAGATTCAGATACCAGGCGCCGATGAACTGAAGGAGCGGTTGAATCAAGCGAAAAACGCGAACGTCAAAGCACCCGTGCTGGGCAAGCTCGGCCGCAAGCCGTCCGAGGCGAAACCGGATGATGACAAATATAAGAAGTTCGTGAAGAAGCTGGATGAGCCAATACAGTTGGCTAAATTGCGGCGGCCGATGGAAAAGGCGCCGTCGCTGGAGGAGAAACCGCCGGCGTTGAAGATCTCGGCGCTCAACCAGGCGGCCAAGAACAAGTTTTTCGGGTTGGACGATAAGAAGGAGAAGAATGTGGACGAATTGGCCGCTGCGGTCAGGAAGTATATTGCGCCGGTATGTTTCATTTTATCTTTTATAAATAAAATAATTCTTTATTTCAATTTTGTTGAGAGGCTCTGGGCCTATTGCTATTTGTAGTTGTTTTTATTATTTTAGTTTGTGTATGTTGTATTTTGCTTTATCAAACACCACTTATACAAACAAATCAATGAATGACGACTTGTAACATTGATTAAGTCTCATATAAATCTATATTCTAAAACAAAAGTAAAAAAAATTATGGATGTTGTAGAGCGTTTTATACACGCAACTATCAATACGCACGCATAATGATAACGCATAATAATATCAATAAATTAATTAATATGTATTCATATATGGATGATTTTTTAAAAGTTGCTGTAGGTTCATGAAGACTGATAAAACATTTTCTATACTATTGTATATTTTTTATTTGTTAATACAATATACAATACTTGAACTACTGGGCCGATTTAAAAATTCATTTTATCGCAAGAAAACTTCTAGTTAGTAATATGGGCAATTTTTTGTTACCCCGGATTAACCAAAGCCACAACAGGCGAATATTGTATATCTGCTTTATTTTTTTTTTCAAAAAGTTTTCAACGAATGTTTATTTCGATCAGATGAGCAAGTCGGTGTCGGCGCACGCGATGGAGGGCGCGTCGGGCAGCGACGGCGAGAGCAGCGGCGGCCGCGAGGTGCGCCACATCACCGCCAGGGGGCGCCACAGGTACGCCATACACACTGTAGGCTTAAAGTGTAATGAGGGTAGACTTCACTGTTTGTGTATAGTTGTTGTTATCTACAGTTTAATGGGGATATTTAGGATGTGTTTTTAAACGATTTTTTTTTTTTATTATACATAATATATCAGAACACATGGAGGAAAAAAGACAACAAATTAATATACAGGGTGTTCCGCCGATGGTGTGCTATACTCACGAACTTTTAGTTTTTAATACGCCGATTACATAAAAATTACTCATGGTGCATTTTTTTCTATTGGATGAATTCGTAAAACTCTGTAACTTTATCCTGCGTCTGGTGCAATCGGGTAAAATACGATTCAGTATATGTATATTTTATTTATATTTACGAATTTCATTATTCTATAATTTTCATTACAATGAATAAATATGACGAAGTGCTAAAGATTTTGTGCGAATTTGTGAGTTTGTGACAATCTCTGGATCTACTGAACCGATTTCAAATATATATTTACCGTTGGAGTTGTACGTATTTCATAAACGCAGTAGGATATATGTACCACGGACGACTCCACGGCGGCAAGCCAGTAACAAATACAGATGAGATATTTCAAGCATACTAAAGCGATGTCGACACATATAATACATAATTAGAGTAGATCATTATTGCGCGGAATTATTTGCAATCGAATTGAAATGTTTTTTGAAAATTACTAATATGACGTTAAGTAACGAGTTGAGAAATGATTACAATAATAGCGAGAGGTTTCTCGGCAATTAGCTATATATAGTACAAGGTTGTGTTACCTCATTGTCCAATGAAATAAATACGATGATATAATGTGAATCTTGAGATGGTGCAATCGACGATATTATATGACTTAGTTCACTATGTCGTGTGCGGTGTGGATTGGAATATACGAATGTGACAATATTTCACAGAGTTACGGCGTTGCGAGTAAGACATTGCATATTAGGGATAGGGATACATATTGGCGACAAAGAGCCAACGACCGGACCGGGCTCAGTGGCTCAGTGCTATAGGAGACGCCTATGTCCAAAAGTGGACATCAAAAGGCTGATAATGATGATGATGATGATGATGATGATGATGATGATGATGACCCATGAAAAATAAGACAATTGAAATTTTCAAGTAAAAAATCGAGGTTGAGCAACGGTTGGCGCGATGGACGAATTGTTTTTCTGTTATTCTTTAGTTTATTACGGAACCCGTTATATTAGTTTATCACGAGTTCCACTCGCACTTGACCGTTTGTTCTTTTCTGATGTATAATGAAAAAAGGAGTTTATTGATTTTTTACCTTTATCACCAAATAGATTTGCGGTGGTGCGTCGCGTGAAATTTGTTATTACGACCGACTCATTAAATGTAATTTCACACTTTTGGTTTTCCGTTTCACGCCATGTATAATTGCTAAAATTATTGCCATAATGATTTCTAGTGAATGATAGTGACTTAAGAAACCAATTTGATTTCGTTGGTGCTAAGTTAACGCGTGAGCGTAAAATTGATGGATACTTTAGAATATGTACATGTCTCAATTAAATTTATTTTGTCTGCCTTTTTTAACTCGATTTATTCAAACGCCTTGTAAATGACCGATATTCCAGTAACTTACTAATCAAACAATCTACTAAACTAAACAACATCCATACAGTTTTCCACGTGGATAATACTATTGCGCATACGCCATGTCCTCGGGTAAGGGCCCTGGGTTGTATCGGACTACCGACTAAACGCCACTGAGTTCCGTCGTTCCGCATTCAGTGCGGTTCGACGGAACTTAGTTGTTCCTAGAATTACATAGTTACGATACATACTGCATATTTTCCGTTTGTATGTCATAGACACAATTTATCGAAACCGCAGTAACACAACACGAGAACGCGACGTTAAAGCGGTGCCGTAACGCTTCACGGTTCCAATTTGTGAAAAATATGATTTCAGTCATTTCCACTGCGATTCGGTGTCGCAACCGTTAACGCTCGCCTGATTTAGATATCGGACGTCTGTGACTCGGCGAAAGCTGACAAATCGGTAATGTTTTGAAATGTTACAGCCGTGATTTGCATACAATGTTCATGTTGTTTGATTTCGTACTGGTTTTTGAATGCTTTGGGTTTATGATACGTTAGGAGTTATTGGCTTTGTAGCATTGAGAAAGTGCCTATATATTTAGTGTTATGTAGGTAATTTCGTTTTTGATATTCAGGCTCTCGTTATTAAATCCAACAATTATGATAGATAGGACAGAAACTCATGCTGTGTATGATTTTCTTAGTATTCTCACCTAATCTGGAAAAAAAATTACATAATTGGACATAACGGCTGGAAGAACCTTATAATCAAAATACGGCATAATAGATAACCTCTTATCATTAGCCGCAACGTTAGTAAAATACTTTCTAAATAAACTTCGTTATATATTTAGTTTCGCCATTAAATAAAAACAATTCTGTCCAATCATACAGTGCAGGAACTGTAAACCTGTTCTTGAAGTGTGGATGCAATCGTAATATAATAAATTGGTAGGAAATGAGCTTTCTCCATCGGACGGGGGATTACCGTCGTACGTTATGATTCACAGCCTTCTGTGGACTGTCACTGTGAGGCTAACTCGTGATCGTGATACATTGCGTTGTTTGTTTGGACTACATTTATTTGGACGATGCAGTATCGTAGTATAAGAATCAATGTAGAGAAATGAGAACCGGTTTAGTTAGTGGCCGCTGTAGTTGGCCTTATCGAGTTACGGTAGTTTTGTGAATTGGATTCATAATGGATGAAAAATTATTCTTGGCGATTGTTAGTAAACAAAAATTTGTTAAGCTTTTAGTTTATATGCCTCTTATTTGATTATTCTAAAACAAATCACGAGCAATATCAATCATATATATAAACTTATTTACATAGGTTCAAAATATTATTTCACAGATTAAATAACATTCGATATTTGGCACAAAATTGTAAAGTTTTTGTTGCCTGTAGGTATGCATATTATAATAACATAAATATGCTAAATTTGTTCTGTTCGCAAACCAGTTTTACTGGTATACTGGTAAATTTCATTACATAATTTTCCGGTTGAAAATAAGTAATTTTAGGGTCTGGTTATTACGCACGAGAATTTTACACAAGTGCATGCAATTCCAGAGTTAACGGTTTGAAGAGCCCAAAGGTTAGCGAACTCTTAGCAAATAAAACCTATTAATTGACTACATACATCATTACGAAATTATTTAAATTATACACTTTAATGTACAGTGTAAATTGGTTATGTGATAAATCCAAAATCTAACGATTTCAACACTCATCACCTCGAATAGTTTTAAACATTCCAATGTGAAAATCGGTTGCACTGTCAATTAGTCATGTCACAGAATCGTAATCTAGTAAAAAAAACTACCGGTGTTGGTGGCGCGCACGCAATTAATTCCACAAATTATGTACGTGTTACACAATACGCGAGCACGCGGCGTGGCCCACAAACCCAGCTTTGCGGTTATTGAAATATCGCGCAACCGTTTTTCGTACCGTCGTTGTGTGACGCGATCATCGCTCGTCATTTCGCATCGAATACGGTGCAATTGAACCCTTTCATGTGTAAAACTATCATATGTAAGTCGATATACATATATTGTCTTAGTATTTGCTTATGTTTGATTTTACGCAAGTGTTATACATTTAGAAATTATATATGTGGTCACGGGGAGACTGACACCCCGTGACCACGCTCGCTGTAAAGTGTTCGAAACGTCGGGTTAGTAATATAATGAATAAATCGCGTTTAAAATCCGTTAAAAAGTTTTTAATTTCTAAATATATTGTCTTTTCAATCTTGATTGTTGATTCATTTGAGAATAATGGAAACGCCGGGTTTGGTTATACTTCTGCAACGTTTAAAGTGGTTCTAAAAGAAGTCCTGGTAAATAGATAATTTACATATAATATATTATATTATGCTTTTGTTTAAATGTCATTTGGACTCATTTGTTGATTGTTTGTAGGTTGTATAATATATGCGAGACTAAGGCCAAGGACGGACTTACTATCAGTTTGAACTTGTGAAACGTGTTTTTTTTTCTACATATAAGACACGAAATACCCAGTTTTTACTTGTTTTAATTCTCTCAATAACATAAATGACATCAATTAATATAATAAGATTAGAAAATGGCACTACATTTTTAAACTTAAGTGACCTTCACAACATCTGTTGAATATTGTTAATTATAATCCGCCTACTAGATTTGAAATATTCCGATGTGACGATTACCACTACACAAATTGATCGGTTCAATGACCACGGGATAAAAATATGCGTAGTCTAAGAGCGTGACACGCGTACGAGTATCTTTTAGTGAGCACGAGTGAAGTTTGAAAAAAGGCGTAATTATATAATGGTAGTAATAAGATCTTTTTAAATAGGAAAAGTTCTTTTCGATTCTGCGTTATTCGCAGTGCCATGGCAACGTCTGACCTTTCGGCCACTCGTGATCCTGTCTTAGCAATCGAATTTCTTCTATTCTTTCGGTTTTATGACCCTATTGGGACACCCCAAACTAAAATTTAAAGAGGTAACATTAAATATACATTGCGTACTAGATGACCTATCGAACTTCGAATCATCAACATATATGTTTGATAAATATTTTCCGTTATATATTGTTTACGTTTTCATCATTTTCACATTCCCTGAACTTGGACAAACATTTCAAAACCAAAACCAGCCAAATCGGCCCAGTCTTTCTCGAATTATAACGCGACACACGAACAACAACTGGTTTTTATTTATGTTGTTGATTAAAAAGGAAAATAAGTTTGTTCTGCTTTTACAAACTTTTATCCGATATAATGCGATGGTGTATTGTTTTATTGTGTCGGTAGCAAATTTAACGCGCCAAATAACGGCATCAATAGTTTTTACGCCCGAGAGAACTCCGTTACAATGATTTGCCTATAGACTCTCGTCGTCATGGTAAACGCATCGACCTACAGCACAGTGGCTATATTGAATTACAAAATGTCTACTTCCGTGTTTCTAACGAGGAGTTATAACAACTAGACCTTTCTCATAGGTTGCACAGACAATAATGTCGCGTATGCATGGTTTTGTACATGTTACGTCATCACTGAGTAGTATATAGGTTCGGCGCGTGAAACCGGGTTGGACTGCTAGTTATTAATATACGTTAATAATTAGTCAATAAGTAAATATTTTGTTAAAGCACTGTTGGCAAAGTCAGTTCCTGAAGAAGTTTTCTCACTGATGATCTTAATTTTTAATTTTTTTTCGAACGCTTCCGTGATTCCTTTTTCAAGGATGTAAGACAAATATTTTTGTAATATGTACATAATCATATAAGACGTCGACTCTAGGACTAAATTATTGAAAAAATAAAGGTCAGACGGGAAGCGTAATCGAGTGGGAAGCTATTATAAGACAGAAGTGGCGAGATTGGACAAATTACTCTCTTGATTAGCGCTTGTGTTTCCGATGCGACGACCTTGCAAATGTGTACTACACGATCGAACGTAAGAAGGAAAGTGGGAGAACATTATTTCAATTACTAGCCGTATGTTTCTTGTGATATATAGAGAAACGTAATCTTCTACAAATTTGAAGCTATGATATTGTAATGTTTGTGAAAATCTATTTTAGAAACAACTAGCCTCGCCCGGGTAGTCATTTATCGTAATTGAAATAATATAAACTATCCTATCTTTGAAGTTGGATCAAACTGTATATGGTGTGCAAATTTGATTAAAATTTGTTGAGTAGTTTAGGGAGTCCATCGTGGACATAAAATATGTTACGTAATCACTACTTAGTATAAAACAAAGTCGCTTTCTTTGTCCCTATGTCCCTATGTATGCTAAAACCTTATAAACTACACAACGTATTTTGATGGGATTTTTGGAAGGGTTATATGTATAATAATATATATTAAACTACTCCGAATTAATGAGTGCGAAGCCACGGGCTAAAGCTAGTTTATATATATTAAGATTTAGCATGGCGGTTACGTATCGACTCAATAGAGTAGACGTTATTACAAGTGTAATGTTATCATAATATTTACGTTTATCTATATGTTAAAAAGTGATATGAGTTGTTAGCTTAATAGCGAATTAACGTATCGAACCGTTACACTTGTAGATACAGTAATAGCGCTTGATAAGAAAACGTTGAGCGGAGATTTATTACTTCTGAATGTATGAGTAAGTCGTATGGAAATCGAATATTCAGTATTTAAATGTACATAGAAATAGAAACTCCAGAGCATTTGCTACTGTCAAGTAAAAAATGACTACTACTATTGAAGGAAGGTAATATTCGGTCCTGTAAAATCCCTACTATTATTACAAAAACGAAAATATTTGTAATAATGATTTTGATCCTTGTAAAGGGTAAGGACATACCTTTGTCGTTGACTATGCAGGTGAATCCGGGGTCAGAAAACTACTCAAAAATTTTAATTGATACTTACTAATATCATCGACTAACTCTTTATGGTTATCTTTTGTTTATAAGGTTTACATTCAAAGGAGAATTTGCCCTTTTCTTTCGCTAAACCAACCGGTACTTACATATTCATAAGCTAGTACTTGAATAGTTCGACTTCCGTATATTCATACGTTTGTGTCTAAGCTTCGGAGACACATCTCACGCCTTTCGTAGTGACAATCGAGCAAGGTGACGCGGCGCCGTGCGCTTTCGTTCGGTTCCGATATGACCGTATACGTGTGTAGGAAGTTGTTGGTTGCTTGTACATAGGCGACACTAGTGATTGTCAAGTGATTTACGTCATTTTATTCTATGCAATGTACCAATGTGGTTTTTTGTTTGAACGATAGGTTGGTATGAGGAAACACAAAGCTTTTTTTTTTTTTTTTTTTTTTTTTTTTTTTTTTTTTTTTTTAATGTTACCATCGGCAATGGAGCTGGTGGGACGCCTGTTGGTAAGCGCTACCACCGCCCATGAACATTTGGAGAGGCATAAGGTCCATTGCAGACCTTACGCCTCTACAAATGGATTGCCGACTTTTTTTTTTGGGAAGGGATTAAGAAAGGATTGGCGATAGGAATAAAGGAAAGGACTGGGAAGGGTAAGGAAAAGGATATGGGCCTCCGGCTCCCCCACTCACCGAACGAAACACAGCAGAATGCTATTTCACGCCGATCTTCTGTGGGGGTGTGGTACTTCCCCGGTGCGAGCTGACCCAATTCGTGCCGAAGCGTGCTCGACTACCACATACAAAAAAAGCTAAAATTTGTTTTCGCTTTTATATGTAACAGTAAATTTTGAAAGTATTAATTTTGTTTAACAGTTCACTTAATTGACATTTGTATGTAAGATGAAGAACTATCATTTAAACTTTTGTTATCTTATCATCAACTCAATTGTTGCAATACGCTTCGTATAAAAAATATGAAATATATTTTGTTTGAACTCTCGACTCGTGTGATTTATTGCACACCAAAGTCGTCTAGACACTCGCTTGTACTGTCTGTTATAATGTTTAAAATAAATCCTATTTTTCTGAATTTTAATCCATTTGTGAGAAAAATCCGTGAAAATTAAAGTCAACCACTTTGTTGACCGATCGATTTTAGCTTTGGGTTCATAAACATTACCTAGTCGCTGGCTATTGCGTCTAGACCGAGTCTAGACTATAATTTTATTAGCTAAGTTTGTGGATTGTCGCAGGTGCACCTTAGCGGTATGTGTAAATGTGTTTTGTCTGAATAGCAATGAGAGTTGGTGCGAAAGAACAATATATTTAATAAGTAGGTATACAGTAAATGGTTACTAACTTATACACAATTATTTTATTCTGCATCTCACGAATTCAGTGTTATAATTAGTTATATGTTTGTGTTCTTTAAAAGAAGCATAAAACTAAAAATTCTAAAACGATCAGCTAACAGATATTCCAATTTTAACATAACACTTCTAGTGTACCTATATATGTACCTATGTGAACGAATTAATATTTATGAATTATGAATTGAATACTATCAGTCGATAAATCTATTTCATTCAATTGCCACAGCATCCCTAAACCGTTCCGATCACCAATACGAAACGTTATACAATACGATATGACCTATAAATAAAAGCGCCTCATTAGAACCGGCGCGGCAGAACCATAAGCGACGCGCGTGTTAGAGATTTTATAACTCTCGGTTTCAACAGATTGCATTAGTGCACGGTGCACTGCTTGCTCATGTTCCGAGTACGTAATGCCGACTCGGATGTGGGTTAATGTGTGTGAGATAATGGTCACTGATGGATCCGCTCGAAACGCAATCTGTGCCCGACTTTGATTCCTGCGCGTATTTAACGTTATCTGTTATGAATTTGAGCTGATTTATTGCGTACGATTGCTCTAGAAGCGTGTCGGTATTTTGGTTGCGTTTAGTGGTTTTGTGGCGATGTAGGATTCGCTGTGTGTGCCAATACATTGAGTGCTGTTTATTTGGATGCTCGCACTATTGATATTGCGGTTAATTCTTTAGCGATGTAAGACTCTGGGTTCTATCCCTAGTTCAGACTTTAATAAACAAATGTCCCGAAAGGAACGACTACTGAAACAGTACAAAATTAACCTTGTTTTGCTTTGTATCTTTTCTGAATAATTATTTATTTTATTAAAACTTCTATTAAAAATTACCATTTGTGTTTTTATATGTATCTAATATTTTTACACATACAAGACTCGACCGATTTCAAAAGTTCTTTCACCATTTGAAAACTACATTATTCTTAAGTGACTTGGGTTATATTTTATTTTTAAAGCCGGTCTAAACCGGGCGGAGCCGGGACCAATTACTAGAACTGAATTAAAAATAACCTTAAAAAGGCTATGTCACACCTGGTAAAGCACATAAATTTTAAGAATGTGGGAAATAGGTATTGTAGGATGCGTTACAACTTTTGTCACTGGATATTATGTAAAATGTACAAGTTTGAAAACCGGATAGTTTAAGAGACGTCGACCGCGGCGTCTCTCGTGTTGACCTTCGATTGATTTGATAATCAATAAAAAACCCCAGCGTCACGATTCTCCCGCTTTTTGAGTTTGGCTCTTTATTTGTCTAACTTTTATATATTTCCCACGTTCCATAATTGGACGACCGCTTTTGTCTCTATTTTTGGTATCCTCTCTTAATGTACTTCGGAGTTTGTCGTACCTAACCCGCTTGTTCTAATGTTTTAATGTTCAATCTTCGAAACCAGTTTTCTACATTCAGAAGTTGTTTCTTGGAACATTGCTAGAACGATCTTATATGTGGATATATGCAATGACTACAAATTTATTAAAAGTACCAGTAAGTCTAAAGCAACCAACGCTATTTTGTTGTCAAGATGTTTGAATCGCACGTGTTCGTGCACACAACGGAATCGCAAAGGTCACCGTTTGAATGGAACGCCTGGCAGATGCTGTACTTGCACAATAGTGTTGTTATATTATAGTAACAATAACCGAGTCACCGGCGAGCAGGAAGATAACTACCGCTGATTTATTTCGGTTTGCTTTCTAATTTTTATGCCATCTGCTCTATATCGGTGCATGTTATTATGTATCCACTTTTAAAGTGACGTTCGTTGTAATCGATGTTGTGTTAATTTCTTTCCTTATCTCTATTACTGATGTACAGATTGCCTTAATTGAATAACAATGATAAGCGTGGCGGCAATTTAGTTTTGGAAGTTAGAAATTTAAATGTATAAAGTCAAATAATGATATTGATCAACTATAAAGAGCTTTCGAGCGTTCGTTTCTTAAGTGTACTTTCTTGTTCACCGAAAAACGCATCCACACCTTACCCGAATGCATTTTCGAGTGTAAACCAAACTGAGAGCACTCGTTGTTTGTTTACGTGTAGTGCAGAGTAGTAAGCGTAGGTAACGGGCCGCGCCTCCGACGCTGGGACGAAACTTAGCTGTGGGTAAAACGTATAGTCAGTCGCGCGCGGCATACGCGCCCGTCCGTACAGCCCACCGGTCGTTAGCACACAGCTGATCGAAAACACGATACAAATAATAATAATAATAAAAATTAAAATACACATTGACGTTCAACACACGATCTCGGCTCGATTTGAGATAGAGTAATGTGAATAGCGTCCTACGGGCGGACGGGACGCGATCTCTAGCAATATTTAGGTGCAATATGTTACACTGTTATAAATAGTCAAATTTGTATATAGATTTATTCGTAAATTAAGTGATGTGTGAGTGATTATGGATGGATTCTATTGATTGTTGTTATCGTCCGGATTTTTCGTGTTTGCTCGTCATAGCCGTTTCACCGGTGAGTATTTACAAATATTATACAATGCGGTCTGTTTACCCATTCCGTCAAAGTGTGGTATCTTCAACTTGGAATTGTTGTTAGCATGTAATAATCGGACCGGTTGCATGTTTGTATACTGAATTGTTGAGAGGTAGATGCAGCGTAAATTATCGAACTCGATATTGTTTATGTGCGAAAGAAGCGTCGCTCCTGTTTCCCAACCCTGGCCGTCTGCGCTCGAGGGGTGTAACCCTCTAGTCTGAGCACGCCGGTCGTCTAACTTCGATATTACATATTGACGTCTTCGAATTGAAGTTAAAATTAACAATGCTATCGATTTTTAGACATAATTACTGTATACAATATTTTTACTGTTTGTCTGCTCATGAATCGTTAATTCAAAGGACCATAATTAATAGTTGCAGTTTTAAAATGTTCTGTGTTGAGGTGAAATTACATTGTGAATAATATACTAGCTTTATATTATTCTATGTAAAATGTTAAACACTTTATTTTATCTATATCTATCTATCTGTACAAATAAATATTTAACGTAAAATGTTATTATGAACTGAGATTAATGTGTATTTCGCAAGAGTAAATACAATTAAGTGGCACATATAATTAAAATTGATAAATCGGAGAGAGCAACTGACAAATTAATATAAGTATCTACTTGTCTCACTAAGCACGCGACTATTTTCGTTAAACAAGCAAGGACTTTCACTATTGATAAGAAACTGTTATCGTATCGTACCACTAGCCTCGTGTTTAAGAGTTTATGCTGTGTTTTACGTGCGAGTTTTTATTCAAAACATACATTTTGTTCGCGAAATGCGGTCAGATCTCAGCAAATTTGCATTTTGAATTTCACCTTCCTTGGTATTCCGGGAAGCAGACTCGGTATGGTGCGTAAGAAAGTGCATTTCCTAGCGATAGCTATGTACGTGGAAAGTTGTTTCCTTCTACCATCTTGATTCAGTATAATATGGTTTTCTATATTTTTAATTGGATTGGAATGATAAGTTTCTTCGATTCTTATATGAAAGCTATTTTAATTAATACCAATTAAGCTTCGTAGCTTCGTTGGTTTGTAGCAGCTTCGTACTATATATACATTTCAGGAAAATTTATGGTAAGATATCGTATCGGATGAAAACAAATTCAAAATGGAATCCCCTCGACTTCTCTGTGTCATTTAAATGTTATTTGATTTGATCTTTGAATTAATTTAGCTCTACAATAAGATCTTTTTGACATTTTATGTATATCGAGCATTATCTTTGTCTCGTTTTTCTATTCATTTTTCGTAAATGACTATTTCCTGTGATATCAACTATCCCTTTCAGGATCATGCGCTTCTAAGCGTGACGATGTATATTTATTTTGCTTTTATACGACACGCTTTTCGACTCCAGTCGCACATTAGCATAGCGCACCACGTAATGCTCTCTGCTTGTCCGTATTTCATACATTGCAAATGTATCATGACCTGAATTACCTAATAATTTAGAAAATTGACGAGATACCGAATTAAGTAGGTATGACCGCCGGAAAGATATTCCGTCTGCAAAAAATATATATGTACAAGAAATTTTACATGTTCTATTTTTTATACGAGTCGTGATTTTTGATGTGATACGCTGTTGAGAATTAATAAATTCAAGGTTAGTTGGTTAAAATCATAAGCCATAGAAGGTTCGTTGTTTTTACTCATTGCATTTATTATGCGTGACCTTGACACACCGCCTTTCTATTTATTTTGAGTATGACATCATTGTAGACCTGACTTTGAACACAATGTAATATAAATTTGCTTAATTTTGTATTATTTGTGTAAGGATTCTAGCAATTTGTGTTTTTATTGAAGGCCCTTAAAAAGAGAATAATCAATAAATAAAATTTTATCGCAGTAATAGCAGACTATGATATAATTATTATATTGATTATCACTTATTCCATTAAAAACACATATAAAAACATAGAAACAAATACCTACCCGAGCGAAAAAAAAACCCTTTGAAATAGTCATGATTTACATTCGTGTTGAATAATTTAATAACTAACTTACAACTTCAAATAAGATTATTACCGACGCAATAGTTAAAAATATCCATTCTATTAAAGACTCCACAATACACATGTCTTACATCATTAACGTCAAGTGGAATAAGTCTTAACTATTGGAAACAAAGATAGGGAGAGGCCGCGTTTATATTCGTCTCTTTGTATGCAACTTGGTACCTTCAGGGGTGTATTTTGGGACCGTTAATTGATAGTTGCTATGTCGTTGTCTATTTTCGGCTAGCGACTTCCGTTCTTAATGTAGTACGTTTATGTGAGAGTTCACCCTTTGATGACATGGATTTTTTTTTCGGTATACTCGAAGGAAAATAAATCTCAGACTTGACTGTTACAGTGAATGATTAAATGTATATACAATACATTTTTATCATCTCTTGACGTAAACATAGTAGGTGTTATGAACGTGCTTTCTGAGGTAACAACACTTGACGACAATTTTTTTTTTTTGATAAAACATTAATAATGAATTGGAAATAATATAATAATATAATATTCGTTAAATGTTTACGAAATGGGGGCAAAAGATAATATTACTATATCATAGCTGAAACTATTCCATACAATTATCTGAAAATGTGGCTCAATAGAAGAATATCGACATTAATAGAGCAGTGCTCCGAGATAAGGAAAATAACCCATTACACGGCCACGCCCATAATTCACTGCGCGCGCACCCAGCCGCCTCCGATAGCAGCATCCATGCAGCTCTGAACACGCACTGCGAAAATTAGCGTACGTAAATGTATAGTGTGCTTTGTGGATAGCAGTCACGATGCGAGATTATCTCGTGTGTGTTTTAGTCGGTTCGTTAAACGTTATGGCTTTTATATAAACTAGGCGAGCGGGGAGCGCTCCGGGCTAGTTCTATATGTCATTGAGAAGTATCCGAATGAGATTGGTTGAGAATGGAGGTTTGAGAGTAAAAGTAAATAATAAAATGCTGCGTCTGCTTTAGGACCGCACGCTTTTCCTTACCCTTGCCAATCCTTGCTTGTGTTTTCGTCACCAATTCTGTCTTTATCCTTTTCACTTTAAAAGCTGCCAATCCAGCAGAGGCTTTTTACCTCTACAAATAAGCATGGGCTGTTGTAATCACTTTCCATCAAGTGAACCATATAAATAAAATTCAGAAGACATAAAACTAAGCATCGGTCTTTTTTATTTCTACACTTTCTTTTTAGAATCTAATGTAGTTACTCAGTGAATGTGGTGCCTTAATAATATATATAAATATTATTTATATTGCATACAAGGCGTATAAATCTTTTATAAAAATTTCATTCTTTATAAATATTTTGCTGCTGATCTTATTTGAATACTCTAAAATAGGGTAATGTATAAACAGATACGGTGCTATATGATATAAGAAGAATATGTTTCACACAGACGCAACACAAATTCAATGCAAATAGGCTATCTTAATAAGAGTAACGTATACTCGTATATAGGCTTTAGTATGCAAGCTTAAGCGCGGGCCGAAATGAACAGCTACCAATAATTATATTCGAGATCCTTTAAATGTCGTAGTCGATCACGCATACGCCTCTCTTGTTAATTTGCCATATTATATTCGCGTGTCACCAACGATTCATTCATTGTCAATCCACCTGACCTTCCGCCGCCGACCTCTAATAAGAACCAATATCATACAATCTATTTAAAATAACTGCACTTGGAGTCTCGGACCTTTGCGGTTTAAGATTACGTATCTGTTTGTTTTTAATCTGTTGCGGTCGCGCTGTTGGTTAAGATTGCGTGCGTTTTCTTGGTCGTGGATTGTGTATGTAAATGCTTAGTTTATTTGGGTTAATGGCGATTTTTATGACGCCTGAAGTGTACACGTTGACGTGTCTAATGTTGTGTGCTAGATGCGATAAAACTTGTCAACGCTAGAATAGTCAGATGGATCTATAGTGGGGAAGCTCTATCAGGTAGTTGAGAACGTAGAGGAAAATGTAAAAAAAACGATCATTATAATTTTAAATACTAGTTAAAAGAGCAGTGGTGGCTCAGTGGTGAGAACTTCGGACTTCAAAATCGATAAGTCGGGGTTCGAGACCGGGCGAGCGTGCAGGAAATAAATTGATTTTTCAATTTATCTGCACATGTGGATAACATCACCACTGCTTAAAACGGTGAAGGAAAACATCGTAAGGAAACCGGCATGTCCAAGAATCAAAAGTTCGACGACATGTGACATCTGCCAACCCGCACTTGGCCAGCGTGGTGGATTATGGCCTGAACCCTCATAGGAGGCCTGTGTCCCAGCAGTGGGAACATATATGGGCTGATGATGATGATGATGATGATGAGTTAAAACTCGTAAAGTACAAAAAATCCTTATCTAATTTAATATTATAAAAAAGGAACATATATGTTTTTGCATGATTGCTTGCTTGAAATGTTTCGCACAAAAACTATTGGACCGATTTCGGAAATTCTTTCACCATTAGAAAGCTGCATCCTTACCGAGTGACATAGGCATACATGCGCCACGGGTAAATCAGGAGGAGACGGCTATTAGGAAGCCTAGCGTCTAAGAATATTAATAGACCTTCCCAAAAGAGGACGTATTTCATTCCCACACTTTCTTTTTCCAGAAACATCTTTGCAAATTTGTTGATATAAGTAAGTAAGATTAATAATATATAAAAATGAATCATTGGTCACGTCATCACACGTGAACGGCTGGACCGATTTCGAAAATTCTCTCACCATTAGAAAGCAGCAATTACACTGAGTGACATAGGCTATATATGTACCACGGGTGAAGCCGGGGCGAACAGCTAGTTAATAATAAAATATAGTAGGAACGTTAACCTTCGCGTTAAGGCTCTATTAAAGGAGGATGTTTGCATAACGTCACTCGCACGTAGCACACTTGTTCAAATTAACGTATCGAGAACGTTTGCATAATTATATCGATCGTTATAATTTTACGCGTCTTTAATTTATTCATTGTAATGTAATAGTTGCGTTTAATCATAATAACAATTAAAATAATGCTAACTGTATTATCTCAGCTTTCATATATTGGGGATATGTTTTGTTTAGCTTATCTGTTATGTTATAATGACAATTTATATAAGAAAATATATGTTAAGAAAGTGTTAAATAGGTCTGTCTAATTAAAACTTAAATTGGTCTTATTTTAATCATTAATCTTCGTTAGTAGGTTAGTGAAATTGGTCCTTTATATGGCATATATTATCAAAAATAGGTGTATTATATACATTTTACATTGAAATATTTATAGACGCACAAATGAATTAACTTAAACTAGAGTTCAGACTCGGTATTTTGCTCAGCCAAGCCTTAAAACTAGCCTTGTCAACCGGCGCACAATCATCAATCAAATAAATTACGTTCTACAATCCATGAAGCTCCAATAGGTACCACATTCATTTAAATCATTGGATATATTGCTACAGCGCGATTTGGTCGTGTAGCATTTGCATGGAGCCATTGTTAGAGGTCAGTCGATATATGAAAGAGTTCGTGTCTCTGTCTGTCCGCGTGTTGCGCACTTCCGTCGCGTGAAAGCAGCTTTCTCTTTATAAATGGAGCAATTAATGTAATAGGTCAAAGGGCCTTGTATGGGGCTCATTTTCCTTCGTAATGATGGTGTTATTCGGGTCGGCGATGCTTTGAGTTAATTGCTTATTAGGTAAATATTGTAGTGTAATCTTGCTTATAATCGAACATGAATTGAATATTTTAACTATGCTATGATATTCGATATAGTTTGTGCTCTTTTCGATTTGATGAACTTAATCTAAATTATTGATTTCTTTGATAATGAAATGATTGAGTGAAGATTGATTGCACCGTGCATTTGTATTTTTATTTTGATTGATATCTTAAATAATATAAATAATCAGAATAGCATCAAATGAGCCGCTTTGAACTTCACCATTTCAGATATGCCCGTATAAGAGAAATATTGTATTTTATAAGGATACTTGTGTTCCTTGTCGGTATGTAATTGTACGAGTTGTTGCACCGTTATTATCTTATCTCTACTGATATTATTTCATTAGCGCCTTACTAATTGCGCCGTGTTTGTTTATTTTATACATTATTTTATTTTAGATTTCTTTTTTGATGCGCTAAAAAGATAAACGAGTAAAATATAGTGCAATTTAGTCTGTTATGTATAAAGTATACTGTGAATTTTTGTATCTCTGCTTTAAATAAAATATAGTTAACAAAAACTTTGTTATCAGTGAAATTATATAACATCAACTAGCTGTGCCGTAGTGCCTATCACCCACAGAATCCACGTATAAAAGCAAGTATTACTTTAACGTGTGTTGTCTGATACGTAAGCTACACGACTGCCAAGTATTACCAACATCCGTTCAGTGGTTTACGCGTGAAGGAGTAAAACATAAAAATACATTAAATCACGATCTTTCGCGTTTAAATGTTCGTAGAATTTTATTTTATTTTTATTTATAGCGGGATGCATAACCATGCCGTATTTCACAATTAATGATTTAATATATGCTAAGTTAGAAATTTTTTGTGCCCTTTTTGCCTTTTGCCTTTCGGTTTCATGTGCCTAAGGGCACATGAAACCGAAAGAGTAGAAGAAATTCGATTACTGTGGCAGGATCACGGGTGGCCGAGAGGCTAGGCGTTGCTACGGTTAGGCAAGATACGCAGGTTCGAATCCTGCCTCGTGATCAAATTTTTTCTATTCTTTCAAAATTTCTCATTTATAAATTTGCATTTCAATGCTATAAAAACTAAAAATTAAATATGCTAAATTGTTACATTTGTGAGTATGTGACGTTGAAGGCGGCGATGCTAAACCGATTTGAAACATTCTCATGACAATAGGAAGTCACGTTATCTTTGAGCGTTTTGATCACAGACAACTCGGGCAGATCCGAAACGAGCAGTTCATACAAATATAATATCATAATTAAACTAAACATTACCATCTACATCATAAATAGTATACGCTACGCATTTAAATTAATAAATCGTAATACATTTATCATTTTTAATTTAATGATGGATGACCATGTGCTCATTATTCATGTTTTCATCGCGACATGCATTTATTATGTGCGTAAATTATTATACACATAGTTATTATACAATAAGTATCTATGCATTATCTGATATAATATATTATACTTGAAGATTACCTCATCCATCCAACGGGTGGTCTCTCGTACTGCAATTCTGTGAAGTATATTGCGCTACGACAAGCAATTTAAGATTTCTTGTTTGAGGCTATTGGTCGTTTGCTATTCATCGCTAACCTTGGGCCTCAGTCACTACACTAGTCGCACCTAGGTTTTGATATAAATTGCTAATACTCGGTTTCCTTTATTTCGCATATAACCTGTATTTCGTATTATGATATATGCATATGGAAGCATGCACATATTTGACTCTGTGTTTTCACTAAGTTTCATTACGAATAAATACATACATAATATTAAATTTAGCAATATATGTCATTATGGGTGACGATGGTATTCTTCTGGAAGAATCTTTTAATACTTCGCAGTACCTATGTAAATGCAATGTTACAAAATAAAAATAATTTGTTTGCGTATGTGCTGATCGGCCTGATGAAGCCGCGTTTATAGTATAACTATGTTGCTACAAGTTAATTAGTAATACAATTTAACGTACGTATTTTTAAATGGCGACATAACAAAGTATTCTCTGATGATATTTTTCTACATTTTATCGCACGCAACAATAGCCATTAACATTTATATTCATTGGTCAGCATTTTCATCGAGGATATTCGTAACAGAAAATATGTAGTTGTTATTTTAAAATATTTTATTTTTGTCTCGGAATGACCCCTTCCTCCATCCCTCCAATTCCATGATGCGGACATTTTGTGTCTTCAAATCTAAGATAGTGATTTTAGTACATTATACTTAGTGTCTGCATGACAAAGTAACATTAGTTGATTTAAGGGTAGTAAAGGTTACTGACATCAAGGATTCTAAAGAAGAAATCTGATATTGTAATAAGCACTTCAATGTTAAAAACGAAAGCTCAAGAACGAATTAACCGATTTGTCTGAAAATTAAAGTGGCTTAAAATTGGGGGAGGGACATAGGATATTAGAAACATTTTTATCCCGGAAATCTCACGGGAACAGGAACATGCGAGGAAAACCCAGGGTCTATCTTTCCTGCGACTACGCGGGCAAAGCCGCGAGCGGAAAGCTAGTATTAGTGGGAAAACAAATAAATACCATTATTTATAAACGTCTTATATAAGAACTGAGCTCTAGACGTTTAAATGAATAAAACAACGGAGCTCGATAATACAATTAATTGTTTATTATTAAACCCGACGCTTCAACAAGGGGCGAGATCACCGTCGCACTCTTGTATCTAATGAGATTAATTCCTTACGTAACATTCTAATTACCTGTTTGTTTTACTATTCGAAATCGTGTGCATGCCGCATGTGACACGCTGTGCATACATCTTAATTAAACAGTCACTTAGTATTGTGCGGTTTGTGACTGATTGATTACGTAACGATTAGTCCGGTTTCGTACTTTGCCCCTTTATCCTTGTGGTACTATTTGCTGTAATAGATAAGGCTTGCTTATGTACTTGTGGAATGTGTGTGTGTGTGTGTGTGTGTGTTCGGTGTTTTTTTTTAACTTTTGTTTAGTTATATTCTTCTCACTAGAATTACATTGTATTTTCTTGTGTTTGGTTTCACGCGAGTATTATACATTTAGAAATTAAAAACTTTTCAACGGATTTTAAA
>NC_052108.1:2744105-2745979 GCF_012273895.1 Zerene cesonia
TTCGAAACGTCGGGTTAATAATATAATGAATAAATCGCGTTTAAAATCCGTTGAAAAGTTTTTAATTTCTAGAATTACATTGTGGGGAGCTTTGAGCTATTAGTATTTACGTATGACTATTATGTAAAAATAAATGTAAAGTATGATTCATTTTCATTTGTTTTTAATGAATGAAATGTAAATTATGATTTTTACCGTATTCACATATATTAAATTTTATTCTTTTTAATGTATTCTAAGTTACGCCACCGTGGAGCGGTCATGTACACAACATCCTGTAAAAAAAATTAAGCATCATCATGAGGTGTGATTGAAGCGTCGTAATGGTGCTGCGAATTGTTTTCTCAGAAATGATGCGGCTACATACGAACAAGTTCGTCTCGTCTCACGGTTTGATTGATGTTGCTTCCATTCTGTGCGGTGAATCAATTACTCTTCTTCGCGGAGTTTCCTTCGATCAGATATGTGTGCGATCTCTTGTGGATATGTGTGTAATTAATTGCACGATACTAGGATAGATTTGTATGTACGAATTGATGTTTGTGAAGTTGGTTAAGCGGTTTTCATTCGTTTGTCTTCACAATGCCTAAAGTAGATTGTAATCGGTTGGAATTGATTCAATACAAAAATAAAATTTTGTGTTACAATGTTAACGCTGATAAAATGATGACCGATGTTATGTAAAGAATGCTTGCATGCGGTACAAATGCTGTACTTATTTCGACTTTTTTTTAATATTAATGAGGTTAGACAACGATTATATTTGTAAAAACACTTGATTGATGAACAAAACTTCTTCCCTTTAAACAATGTTGGGTGTATCCTATTTATAACTATTACAAAAATATCATGCACAAAATTATAAACTATAATTTCAAGATAATACAGAGAGCTCTTAATTGCCCAAGTTTTACATCCGGGATGTTAACTTCCTCCAAATAAGTTTTCGGAACTCATACGGGAAGCAAGTTAACCGCAGGCTTCACCGGCGAGTTACCAGAAAACTACACAGTTTCAATTAACAAAGAAATTCACAGCGAACATTGTCGCAAAGGAACCGAGAATATAAAGTAATATTGAGGTTTGCGAAGAGCAGCCGGCCGTATGTGATTCTAGCTTATTCTAGATAAATATGTCCGACGTCGAATAATTTTACGCAAACGTTATGTTGTTTCGATCAAAAATCGCGTATAATTTTGTTGATTACAATTATCTTTTGAACATTGAAGTTATATATATATATATATACTAGCTTTCCGCCCGCGGCTTCGCCCGCGTGGTATTCGGTTATATCGCTCTCATCTCTGGCTGTGAATGACATTGACATTTGTTACTCGCGTTTTTTAAAATATGCAAAATTAAATGCACATTTTTCAATATTTCTAAGAGATTTTCTTAATATTTTTTTCTGTAAGAACCTTCTTCTAATAATAACAAATACAACAAAAAAAGAATTAGTGAAATCGGTCCAGCCATTCACGCGTGATGCCGTGACCAAGGAAAAGGATTTCATTTATATATTTATAGATATCGTTAGATAAATCTTATAGCGAATTAATGGTATGATATTACAAGAAATGTTTGTCTAATATGCACCGGATTGTTTGATTATGTGGTAATCATGAAAAAGTAATTGCCGGTGAGTTGGCCAGTCTAGTGAAGACTCTGCGACCGTTGTATGGAGGAACTTAGGAAAGACCAGCTTTGGTTGGTTTTTAATAGCATATATTGAATGGAAAACATTGAAGATTTCTTATGATTATTTATGTCGTATTCGAAGCTACGAAAATATTTAAATACTAGCTTCCGCCCGCGGCTTCGCCCGCGTGAAATTAGTTTTTGTCAATCCTGGTCCTTTATGTCTAAGAGACTCT
>NC_052108.1:2746979-2779729 GCF_012273895.1 Zerene cesonia
AGGTTTAAGCGGGAAAGCGTAACAGACAGACAGACAGACAGAGTTACTTTCGCATTTATAATATTAGTTGGGATATATATATATCGTTATAATAACATAATTTTCTTCATTTTAGAATCTAGAATGCTACCTTCCCGTGGCCGCTTTTGTGGAAAGTTTTTTTTTGTCTTATTTATTTCGATTCGAAATATATGCAAAACATCAATCTGCTGAACGCAACATTATATTTAACTGCATTTGTATTGAAAACGACAATATATTTTACAAAAAATATTGTCTTTTAAACTTTTTAGTGTTACATAGATTATATGTGAATTTATTTACACAAGTATCTCTACAGTAATTTAGCTTTACCTAAAGCGCGGCGTTTACAAGATGGACATTAAGGAGTCGATTAGATAGATACAGGCGGGTAGGTAATAGTGGGCATAAAATACCTCTATCGTAATTGTAAAGCAATATTATCTCTTCTTATATATTTGTACTCGAGGCGAGGTAAAAGGCTTCCGTGGGAGGTGGTTGTCCTCTAACGGAGTAAGGGACTAGCTGGTAATGATACTAATTAATACTTATAGCGATTATTTGCTACTGTGACTGCGTATTAATATTTTTTGTGTAGATCAGCCGTCGACTGTTGTTCTTTTTGTTATTATGTAGGACTTATGTTTTAAATGCCACAGGTGCATATGATTTCTCTGTACAGTACAGCTGTAGGTATCTTTGTCTGTCAATCGCGCAACAGCTACTACAGATTTAGGCTGAACTTATTTATATTGATTGGCTCACACATGGGTGAAGTCTTATGTATGGAATAAGTGAAAAATCTCTTTAGATCGTGTCGTACATTTTAAATCTTATTGTTCTCGTGTTATTAATATAACTAGCTGCACCTCGCGGTTTTACCCGCGTAAGTCTGTATCCCGTAGGAATATCGGAATAAAAAGTGCCTATGTGTTATTCCAGTTATCCAGCTACCTACGTACCAAATTTTATTGCAATCGGTTCAGTAGTTTTAAACATACTCCTCATTTCTTCCTCACAAACTTTCGCATTTATAATATTAGTAGGATACGTCTTCAAGTTTCGATAAGTTAGATACTCACATGTATGTTCAATTATTCGAATCGTTAGTATGCAATCGCATTAAAAATAAAATCATAAAGCGAAAAACAAAACATAATTTTAGGTTTCCGCGTAAAGGAAATGATGTATTGTTTCATTCTATAAGGATTAAAAATAGTAATTTTTTATTGCATTAAGTAACACTAACATTATAAAGATGTCAAATCTACGTAAAAGGTGTTCAAAATTGTTCTATGCTTATCTCGGCTTTAAAAGTAGAAGATATAGAAGTTGGTTGTTTTGATAGGATCAGTAACCTTTTTTGACCTTTTCTTTGACATGATACGGCTTGTTAAATTATTGCCTTTTGAGTTGTATGCAATACTTTAAATTAAACATATCTTATACTACTCGTATATTATGAAACTGACTTTTGCCAGAACTACATATAAATTTTCGCGTAAGTGAACTTAGTAGTATTGCGTCTAATTTAATCCAACAAAAAACTTCACATACGAACCAACATTCCGCTTATCAACCAGCTGTATGAAAAACAATTTAATTGCAAATGTTGTAATACTTACCTTAGAGCATTTAAGTCTTTGCTAGTTTCAAGGGAACTAGGAAATTCGCAATCGAAATAAACTATACGAGACGCTAACAAGAAGTATCGCTAGCAATATAGTAATAAATCGTCAATTTAACGTAGCAAATTATGTACTAAGGTTGTAATTTCATAAACCTCTATAAGTTGAACGCGGTATAAGGCCTCTGAGGCGATCGCAGCAGGTGCTTACCGGAGGGCCGGACTAGCACATCATTTGTTACTCGGCTCTCGGCTATTTATTACTGGTGTCGTGTTTTTTTAATCTAACGATAGGAAGTTATCTCTTGAGAAATGGTTTTCTTGTAAGCTTGTACATCGTGTGCGTTGATATTTTTACCGTATAAGTACGATAGGTATATGCGAGTATGTCGTTTATATATTATGTTTTTAATGTTTTATTCGCGCGCGCTAACATTTACACATTTGAACAGAGTTTCTTTAGCTCTTTCCGAAACGGTGGTCAATGGTAAAACTATGTTATGACGATTTAAAAGTGCGTCTAGAAGAAGTCAAATTGACGTATCTACTTTGGTCTCTGTTATAATCGAAACTTATTCACAACTTTTTTTTTTCATAAAAACAACTTATTATTATCATCAAAGGAGGCCTGTGTCCCAGCATTGGGAACATATATGGGCTGATGATGATGATGATGATGATTATTATTATCATCGTGTATTTAAAGAGTAATAAAGCTATATTTCTCGTTAATAAATATGAACCTGTAGTTGTTTTTCAATATAAATAAATGTTATAACCAACCATGTAACTGCTAATAGACTTGCAAATAAATAGTTGATAGTCGTTCACCTGCTTATTTCGACACGCATACAGCCGCGTGCAGGTAATTGCGTAAGTAATTAGGGCCCTTTATCCCTTTATGAGTTGGGATGTCTATGTATGGGTCGAACTTTGATGATACAAGTGGTATGGCAACTTTCACACTGTCGTTAGGACTGCGTAATCGTTTAAATTTGACTATATGGAATAGGTGTGGTTCATTGAACGTTGATGGTGGAAATGTGAGTGTGGATGAAACTTTGATGGTGGATGTGAATGTGGAATGTTTTTATATGTGTAAGAAATATATCCATATTCGTGTAAGATTCATGTACATATTATGTACTAGTGGTCCGCCTCGGCTTCGCCCGTGCTCTATGTATAGCCTTCCTCAATAAATGGGTTGTCTAACACTGAAAGACCGGTAGTCCGATCAGTAGACCTTCGGACCAGTAGTTCCTGAGATTAGTGCGTTCAAACAAACGAACAATCAAACTCTTCAGTTTCATAATATTAGTACAGACAGGGGAATTTTTTAGGATTTTTTCTTGGTACGTTATATTCAATTTTTTGCTCCTATTTGGAATAAAAGTAACATCATAAGCCATCTTATTTATTTTTAATGGCTGATAGAATTCTAAAATATTACAAACGTGTCTTTCATTTGTGTATGCGAGATTATAACATAATTTTCTAACCTAAGAAACGGTTATAGTGAATCACCGTTGAATTTCTGGGTCAACTACACGTTTGATAAACAGACACGGTGAATCACCTGTAACTTACGTCATCCTATTATCATACCAAAAAAACGGAAGGAAGCAATGAGTATTAATTACTACACTCTTACTACAATTCTTAAAACTCAGTCCAATATGGAGAAATAAGGTCGCAAAGTCGATGTAAACTTCGATGAAATTAATTCGTACTCATACTTTTATGTTTATTTATTTATTTTAGGAGACTTGAAAAGGCGCTTAATAATAGATATTTTACAAGTACTAACGTTGCGAAAAGTAGGAACAATTAAACTTTTGTGACGCATACAACGCTTAAGTTTTCTTTCTTGTAAGGTAGTTTTAAACGTAGTGCAAAAGAATGTCGAGTAGGTACCGTTGTTAAGAATATAATTTAGGGATTAAGGCTAAGAATTTAAAAACCAAGAATTGTGGAAGTATTTTAATTTTTATTGTCTTTCGGAGTGTAACTATATATAGCTATATATATTCTTAGATGCCGTTATAAAATATTTGACTTTCTAAGTAACTCAAGCGTGAAATGATTTCTTGTAATTTAGATATTGGTTTGAATTCGAGAAAATGTAGCAAATTGAAAACATACGGGATCGCGACGGTGGGTTTGTGTCGGTGTGGTAAACCGCGGTATCGACGTGGTTATTATATAATTTACTCAATAAATGCTTAGTAATAAACGGCTTTTATCATTGTTTATATTTAGTTCTTTGTTTACATGTTTCATTAAAT
This sequence comes from Zerene cesonia, assembly GCF_012273895.1. NCBI lineage: Eukaryota > Metazoa > Arthropoda > Insecta > Lepidoptera > Pieridae > Zerene > Zerene cesonia. Next base: position 2,750,913 of record NC_052108.1, read on the forward strand.
TGCATATCAATTGTATTGCCTTGGAAGAAGTAAATACATTTTTTCTTAAAATTTACTCCTGTGCTCTTGGTGGCCATCTACTTTTTGTATAGAAGATCTCATACACGATTTGAATCTATCAGATTTCACGAAAGATATGATTTATTCATTTTAAAACATAGTGATATCTAACCACTGAAAAGTTGCTTGCTCAAACATTACTCTCCTAGTCCGAGTGTTATTATTTACCATGTGAACACTTGTCCATAAAACAATACATAATTGGAAATGATCACATGACGAAACTGTAGCGACAAATTGTGACATGTAATTAATGACCGGAGCAAAAGGCAGTTAAGCCATTTTGGGAGAGCCTGCGCTTTGCCATGTTAGGAAGTTACAACGCTAGTGACATAGGACTCGCAACTATGTATATATCACCATTTATTTCCGACATGGTTTGAGTTGCACGAGAACTGATGAAATGGCGAAATGGAATCTGTTATTTCAGTTATTCTTTTTCTAATGTTTAAGGAATATTGCAAAAAATTAAGGAGACTTTTCTATTTTATGATTATATCGATGTATTTACTTTTTGTAAAAAAATATTATTTAGTTATTTAGTTAAAAATAAAATACAATTTCAATGTTAAAATGTAGTTTGTGCTATGTATTACGCATAACCCGGATATCTGGTTGTGTTAATTTTAATCTTTAATGATGTATTTTATATATGAAATATTTTAAATAGAAACAGATAATATGAATCCAAAAGTGATCGCTTTAACTATATTAGAAATAAGTTCATTTAAGAACTTATGACCTTATAATAAAATCGATTTATGATTTTATACCACTTAAAATACAACAATAATTAAATAATTTCGTTTATCTATTTATATGAATATATTGAATATACGATGACATTCGTGAGCAATTTAAAGCGTATTTACAAATAATCACCCACGGGTTAGAAGCCATAGGTCCAGACAGAACTTGCATTCAAAGTCGGCAACAGCTATTGCGGAGTTTCATTAGAAATCATTTGTACGGATAATAAACTCGTACAGAATACGTAATTTTAGTGGAAATGTAATTTTTCTAGCATTCAATATATTGCGAAACCCTACAAAGACTTTTCTTTACTTGGTCTTTACTAAGCGAGCGACGCACTTTACATTTGAATTTATTCAATGCGCTTATAGAGTTTCGTTTAATAAACACAAAGGGCTTATTCGTATTTCGGTATATCGTAATCTTGATGTTTAATTTTATTATGGTATATTTGAGAAGGTTTAACACGTTGAATATTGATATCTCGATTCATGTCGCAAAAGCTCTTTGTCTTATCGTACCTTTGATTTTTGATATGCCTGAAACGATTTTATTCCTTTTTAACTGTGTAGCTCTTGAATTAGCTTAAAAAATGCAATATCTATATTATGGGTTCCAAATTTAAGTTTATAATAGACCCATAACATTGTATAGGAACTTATTTATTCCAGTCAGATAATACATCTGTGTTACAAAATACATCTCTATTTGATAAACATACAATTGAAATATTTCACACCTCGCCCCTTTTTATTATTGTATATCTTATTCATTCTTTATTGTATCAACAAGTTTGTTAGACCAATTTAAACAAATTAGATTAGACCAATATTTTTACTTAACGTACATACTGTTATATTTCAAAAATAAATTGCGTAGATAAGTCTCGATATAGTAGGGGTTTTTCAGTAACACAAATAGGTATTGTAAATTGTTTTTCTAGGAGAACACAATTCAATTGCGTTTCCGATCTATAAACTATTAGAGAGAAACGTTTATCATAATAAGAATACCTCTATAGAAGGCATTGAAAATGACTCTAACCTTGATATATCAGTACCCATCACGTATCGCGTTGCAATAACAATCATCTATTTACTATTGACGATAATCGTACGTAGCCAGCTGGGGGTACGGTAATGATATTGTGTTACGTGTATCGCGTTACGTCTGTGTGTGTCATTAACACAAGCTCACTGGAGTGTTAAAGTGTGCCTACTGGGTTTCAGAAACCAAGAATGTGCGAGATGCACCTGTATCTCGTGCTGTTCTCACGGTTTTAATTGCACGTTCCCTTTATGTGTGAGTGGGGTTCGTTTGAGCAATGACCAGAGCTAATGTTGTCGTAGACATAATATATCTAAACTAATATATCGTACTAGTTGTAACTGTGTAGTTCGTTAATAGGTTTAAGGAAGTTACTTTTATATTTTGTATGTTTCTATGATGTAGATTTATTTTGATCTCTTGGAAATTATTCTGCTTCGCTTATTTATTATTCTCGTCTTTTTTGTTACAGGTACGTAAACTGATTGAAAAATCAGCTGATGTCACAAGTAGAGTAAGTAGAGGTTAAAGGAATTCGAAAATATTAATTTTAATTCAGTCGTAAGTAGGTACTTAATTCTTTTACTTTTAAAGTATTTGAGGATACAGTGGGAAACATTATATAATACATTTTAGTTAGTGTAAAATAATTGTTTAGGTATTTAAGTCCGCCAAAATTGTACTATGAAGACTTAACATTTAAAACCAGAAGTTCCTACTGGATATCCACGATTATACTTGAAAAAAAAAATAATTGTCTTATATGACAATTATACCACGATCGACTGCATTATTTATTCAACGTTCAGAATATAAACACACAAACCGGCTAAATTTAAAAACACGATAGCATCTTAAGGGTCACCCATATTGACAATGGATGCTCTGCTTCATTGGTATGCACTTGAAATAGTACGTGTTGTAAGCAGCGGCGTGTTTATGCACGGGTTCGTAGACCCAAAACAATGTTACGTCATGAATACATTGGCCTCTGCATTACATTGAGCCGTATAGAGATATGTCCATACTAAGGCCATAGGGAATTAGCGAGTAGGTATTGCTGTGTGTTGGCTTGAACAATACGGTGATATGTTTGATTAAAGGGCGACAAGATTATAAAATTATAAGAGTTATGCTCTAGAAAACGACATCTTTTCCTTTATATATTGGAGTTCGATTGAAACTTTCATTTTTAATAATATACAGAAATGAAATTACTTAAAATATGTAAAATATTGATATAAATATAGAGAAATAACATAAAAACTTCTTAGAATCATACTCAGTCAAAGTGAATGATAAAAAACTTTTGAAGGTGTCAGACGTAGCGTCGCCGCGATGGCGAAACGAGTCACGTACTAAGTAAGGTGGTAAAGGGGAACGCATCGAGCCGTGCAGTGTCGGTCTGCGGCACCTGACTCGATCGTTTTGTTGACTACTCGTATGGGCGAAATTAGCAAAAAAAAAAAGCGAGGCGTAGTAGGGAAATTCTTTGAAAAACGGGAAGTGTAAAAGAATTATAGTTAGAAAGGCCTAACTACTATTGACAGGAAACAGTACCTATAATATTAGATATAAATGCCAATGTTTCGACTTACATGTGAAGTTATTGACAATTAGGTGCTTTGTGAAGGTAACGTTTACGTAGCACATAATATATTATAATCTTGACAACTTGATACGAAAAACAGCAGCATAGAACAATGTTTTCGCATTGATTAGACGCTTCCTCAGTTCCATATTAAACATATAAAGAGCCGTATGAATAAATCACTGCAAAGTAATTACGTTGATCCATACAAGTCCACAGATAGCGTGTCCATCTCATACCTTAAAAGGTATAAGACTAATCCGAGATTTTCCTTAGTTTCAACGCTAGTAATCAAGAACTCTTCAAGCTCATGATAAAAAGGTTTTCATATGAATAGATTAAATTGTTTGTAGTCAAGGTTTTATCAGAAGAATTATGTAGTTTTGCTGCATATTGTAGTTAAGTCAATGATAATGAGTGAATTCTCGCGTTCCTTTGGGGCAGATTCATTATGCATTTGTTTCCCTGATCGATTTGCTTTACGAGCAAAGTGGTAGGCGATTAGCCTTCGGTGTCCTTCGTTGTCCTTCGTTGTTCGGTGTCCATAGACATAAATTTTTCTTTTCTTTCTTCTCTACCGGGAATTTAACCCAGGACCTTCGGTTCTAAACTCACGTATTAGCTAAAGTACCAAGCTGAGCAAAAGTTACAGTAAATCATATTTTATACTAAATAAGATTTAAGAAAATTTCGTTGTATAATTATCTCGTTGATACAAGCTATACAAAATATGAGTTTCTATGAAAGTTAGCTAGAAGTAAAAAGGAACGCACTATAAAACTCGTTTTCAAATTCGTAGTATTGATTATCTTACTAGCAATTATTAACTACCATATCTGCATAACTATAGATTCATTCACACCTTTCGTATTTCGCATTGCGGATATTCGTGATTTAATAACTGCGCTTATCGACTCATTGAGATTTGATTTATTTGGAACCGTATGGCTGTTATGATGCTGTCTTTTGAAATTATGTTGAAAATGCTTTTGTAAATAGGTTTATTGGAATTGTATTCATTTATATCAAGTGTCTAATAAGAAACCTTAATCAAGATTAATTTAAAATTGCACTAAGGCAGTTTTTAAAGATTTGCATACAACTGCAACGTGATTTAAAGTTTAAAAGATAGTTTCGAGAAATTTCATTATTCCTGCGCTTTGGAGGGGCATAAAGAACACTGTTGGGGTGGGTTTTTTGTAAAGTCTAGACGATCTTGGGCGAGGTTAAGGGGTTATTTCGTTGCAACCACTGTTTGGAAAACCCGTTATTCGCTACACATTATTCTGCAGTATTGTGTAGAGATTTGTGGTATGCACGGTTTCTGTATTATACAATTAGAATAAAAAGGTGGTGTTATTGTTTGGGATTATAATCATTATTCTTTGTAGAAATTGTGAAACAAGGATATAAAAGTTTAAACATTATTCCAATGATCATCTTGTTAATGTTTTTATGTTAAAATCAATGAGAAAATTCATTCTATCTAAATTTATTTGACTTTAGATCTTCGTAGTTTACAGTCATCAGACATATGAACAGAGTTATAAAAGGAAAGCTAAAAATTAGTTCTTTCATTTTCAAAATCAAACAAAAGATAAAGAGCGTTATGCGACTTGTGAGCGAATTCAAAGTTCAAACGCTGAGCTTTCTAAGTTATTAGCTACTGGGGGCGGAATCATAGTGTTGGGGGAGAAACGCGTGACGAATTCCGAGTGAAAACATATGTTTTGTGACGGTTGTTGTTGTGGAGAGATGCTTGTTATGTCGTCTATCATTTCACTCTTAGATATGCTTTCTTAACATAAGAATTAAGTGTTCAATTTTAAAATTATTTACATTATCAATATAAATGTACAAAAAACATGCGAAGCAAAGACACACGCCTCTATACGAATTAAATAAATAGTAATTCTACCTATTTATAACAACTAACCCTGTTTATCGTGGTCCTTCGAGCCGGATCTGTAGCAGGGACTGTGGATGTTTTTATTTTTTATTTGATCATTCCCACTATACGACAATTCGTGTTGTGACGTGTGCTTACTATCATGTACACTGAGTTCATTTTAATATAACAAGGGCTTCAACATGAAGACTCGAGAGTCTTTGAAGAGGATGTTTATTATCTCTTCATTCAAGTGGTGTAGCGGGAATAAAGACAGAAACGGTAATTACCCCCGGTACTTTGCAGAAGTATGACTATCTGACTGTCTATCAGTTCGTGGTGTTTCTTTTGAATATGGCAATCGAATGTACTAAATTGAAATTTTTTTTTTTTGTTCACTGATAATATTTATAAATCATATATTGATAATGTACCAATAATAAATAAGTAAATTAAAGACAAGTTTTGAAGATCTAAGTTGCCCTACTTAAAAATTATAAATGTAAAATAAACATGTCGAAAGAAGTCTTTGTTAATAATTTCACTTGTCAATGAACCGAAAGGTGATCAAGCGGCACTCAAGATACGGGTGGTGTATTTCGCAATACAAGAACATAAATACAGCCAGTGCCAGTAGGTACATTGGTGACACAAATGTACTCAAGTAGGCTACGGCGCTTTCGTTTCCTGTACGGAATGATTTTCCATGTCCCTGCGTGCGGTGCAAGTCGCGAGTCTAGTCAGACGGACATTTGTATTGCAGGAGCGGGTACGAACTGGGTCGAACTGATGGATTTGTATTTGCTTCGCTTGTTCTGTTCACGGGCTAAATGAAATCTGTTTTTGGTCTGTTGTTGATTCAGTTAAATAAGTTTGGACATTGCTATACATGGGCGATATGAATTTGAATCCAGAAATATCTGTAATTGTATCATCCAAACGTTTTAACGATCTGCATACCATTTTATTATGAGAAGTGTGCAGTACATTTAACCCAAACACTAAATTAGTGACAATTACGAAAGGTATCATAATAAATTTATAACAAGCGAACCATATTATATTTAGCAGGTATACTATTGTAGAAGTTTTCCTACTTTATTGTTACCCTCGTCAAATGCCGTGGTACTACCGTGTATTGTGACGTCAGTGTGGGACACTTTCAGGAAATGTCACTTGCTAAACATCGCGCCGCTGTAAATAGAGCGACACTGTAAATGTCGTTGAAAGGTTTGATATGTGTCATGCGTGAAACGTTACGTATTGTTACCTACCTACGTTTGAGAGACAAGCGACTCGATATTCTGCATGTTACAATAAAAGTTCATTTATTGTGCGTATTTTAATGATTCAATAAAACTGAAAATTGAGAATAGGAGCATCTTGAATTATTAAGAGCAAGGTGAATTGGATATATTTTGTTCTATCTAATGATTGCCTACACACTAAATATACCTGAATATAATAACAGTATTCGTTCGATTGTGGAAAAAAATTGCATTGTTCCCATCGAATTATTTACGTGTAATAAATAACAGGTGAAATCGATGGTCTGTAGCGGCGTGCAGGTTTCCGAACGATAAAGCACTGTTAAATAGCACTGCATGATGTATGGCTTTCAACGGGCCGCCTTTGATAGGGACTGGACGAAATTTGAGCTTGCTGGGTCGTTGCGCCTGATTTATACGATTCCATGGTTTTGACAATTGCTGTGATGCAGTTCAGGGGATCACGTTTGCATTTTATTAATATAGGCAGGTGCAAAACTTCTGTTAATTATTAAATAAATTGTTAATTTGCTTGCGTTCTCGAAATTTGTGCAACTATCGTTAGTTTTATTAGGGCTTATGTCTGTTTAGGTTAAGAAGAAATGAAATGTTTTGATTGCAATTCCCTATTGTGTGGTATAGTTTTGCTTTGGGATTATCTGCCTTTGTAGATATTAAACATGATAACATACTAATACCATCGCCAAAGCCATTTTCACTCGCGAGCGTGCAGGAAATAAATTGATTATTCAATTTATCTGCACATGTGGATAACATCATCACTGCTCGAAACGGTGAAAGAAAACATCATAATGAAATCGGCATTTCCGAGATTTTAAAGTTCGACAACGTGGTGGATTATGACCTGAACCCTAGGAGGCCTGTGTCTCAGCAGTGGCAACATGTATAGGCTGATGATGAGATAGATAGATGTGCTATACTTGCTTTCTTATATGTTTTTATTAATAACCTAAGTTCTCGCTAATGTACCGTCTTAGTGAAATGCCGATATCGCGACCGCATTACATTTTCAGAACTGATAGCATCACGATAAAGTGCACTATCGATGTAATTGCTCTTATCTAATTATCGCGTGTTCATTTTTTGCCAGTTTGTTTTGCTTTTCTGCGTCGTTGAGTTTGTGAAGTGATTTTTGTTAATGTGATTGCTCTTTATATTGAATATGCATTTGGGACGTCGCGACGCTTCATTCGTTCTATGGAAATTAATCCATACTGATATTGTATTTGTTTTATAAATTTAGAATTTAACGTATAATATTTGGTAATGTTTTGCATATATTCAATATGTACATGTCGTTTTCTGTAGTAAGTTGCATTTCGTTGAGACATAATCGTTTATATGTATTTTTCAACTTCAAAAAAAAGAGAAGGTTATCAATTCGACTGTATGTTTTCTACCTCACAACTTCTTGCTTAGTAAACCGATTTTTATAATTCTTTTTTTATTTGAGGGCAGCAGGCACTAGGCCTGCTATGTGGTCCCAGTTATCTGTAAGAGTGAAAAAATTGTATTCGTAAATTATATTATCACTCGAGCTCTGTAGCTCACTTAATGCTGGTGAGTATCGAATATAGTAGTAATTACATATTCAGTACTCACGCTCGTATACCTGTATCATATGAAACGTATATTAAATATAAATTCAACAGTTCCTATACTATTCTACATACAGAAATTGCAGTGGATAACACGCTAAACATATGATAATGCAGCCATGCGTATATAATCATAGTAATAGGCTATTTTGTACACTAATGGCGGCCCGTGACTAGTGTAACGTGATCTTCCGTGCGAACGCAGACAGAGAAAGCTTTTAATGCACATAACAAGATAAATGAATCGTCAAACTAATACCTCATAAGGAACAGTTCACTTTAATGGATGTGGTATTAACTTCTATTGGCGATTGCTAAATATGTCTTAAAAGTATCTCTTACAGCGCGTAATAAGAAGTAATAGTAATATTAATATCTATTTATCTGTTCTTAATGTGTAAAAAAAGATGTAAGTCATCACACATTAGCCACAAATTGGCATACAAAGATTGGACGCATGTACAGTAGAATATTAAATGTTATTGGATTTGCGGAAATTTGTGCGAAATTAGCATTTTAATTTGTCTTGTTTGTAGTTTTTCTTGTTACAAGTTGCAGTGTTCTTTTTGGTCTTGGTTTTATGTAGGAATAAAAATTGTTGTTTTATTGCATCTTCCCCTCTCGGTCAGTCATTCTCTGGTTAAGGTCACGACGTAAAACGAGGCTGTATTAGTTTTCATTTTAACATATGAAGTAATTATGGTCTCTACACTAATATTATTATTATCACATGAAGTGGCCTATACTCAACTCTGTGTTAAATCGGGCTGAGAAATAAAGAAGAAAGAAAGAATATTAGAATATTTCATTATAATAGTTTATTATAAAAAGGAAAGATTTCAATGTATGTGTGTTTATAACGTTTTTAAGCTAGTATTTTGTATAAACTCGTATGTTGAAGAGAAATAATTATGATATAACTATGCATCAGTGAATTATGTTGTTCTCTTTGGCTCCAAACCGAATCGTTACGAGCTTTAAGTGATACTAAAGATCAGATTAAAGTGGTCATGTATTAATTTACGGCCGCGATGACACCCACGAACATCGATTCGATTCAATTACACAAACATTTGTTGTTAAATTGCCAACACTTTGAACAATTCTGATCTTAATATCTAGTGATGTATGGATTCAAATCCGATGAGACGACATCGGAATTGTTTATCATTGAGGTTTCACAATCTATTGTATTGATAGAGCTTAAGTAAGCTTGTATTATGATTTATTCGAATGTGGGGTTGATTGGAGATATGAATAATGTGTTGTTTAATACTCTACGTGTTATTGAAACTGGAGTAAAAGTATCAAAGCTTTATCTACAAGTAAACAAACATTTTAAACAAATAACACTTTCTTACTGATTCTCTTCTCATTATGTTTAATAATCTTTAGCAAATCATTCCTTATTTGGTAAGTTGTCATATCGAATGAAAATATGTTTTTAATCTCATAAAAAACTAGAAAACGGACTAAATCCCATGGGTATATAATAATAATACGCTTCAAGTAAATGTCTAGCCAAAAACAATTCCACAATTTCATAAAACAGTCTGCGTGCCTCAGCTGAATTCCGGTCGAGGGTCGTATTTCCCGAGGATCCCGGAAAAGCCCAAGCTCTCCCGTCGCAAACATATTTCATCCCGGACTCTGCCCCGATAAAACTATAAACGCACGTGCACGGCTGCTATTTGAACGTGATTTAATTTTGGGTAGGATTTCACCCGTTTATTGTTTGCATACTGGTTATTTAAACCCTATTAATTATGGTAAGGGGATAGATCGAAAATGTTCTAAGGATCAATTTTTTTTCGTCATATTGTGTGGTATATGTTAATATAATAAATTGTGCGATTGAGTAGTAAATTTGTTTCACTTATTTATTGAGGTCAATAACCTTAATTAAGAATAAACAACAATATTATGCCTGTATGAACCGACATTAACGGTAATGTTCTAAAAATTTGTGGTCTAGGTATAATAAAATTATCGAACATTGAAAACAATTTGCCTCCTAAGCTTTTAGTAATAAGTTCATCGTCTAGATTGAGCTGGATTAACGCCTGGAAAGCGACGCGACGGGCGATGTCCTGCAAGTTGCGTTGTGTGTGTGCCGATATACGTATGTGTATGGGTGTGTGGGTGAATGCGCTTTTCTGTGTACACCGAATACGGGAAATTGATTCGTCACCAGTTCCCGTACTATTAGTACGTTGTATTTTAGAGTGATGAATGGAAAAAAAGCAATGTTAACATCATGTGTAGTATCGGATATATATTGTAAAGCTATATTCGAAAAAATAGAGGAGGTATAATAGGGGGGGTGTGTACATGAGTACATTAAATACGTCTATTAAATCATTGTGTGTCTGTGTTTTGACGAGAAATTTGATATCTGGAGATTTAGTATTCACAAGACCTCACGGGAGCGTCATGTTAGCGTACAAATTACAATTCCACGTCTATCATATCGCTAGATTATAACCCCAGAGGCTTTAGGTAGCTCAACTATTATTTGATACAGTTGAAGTATGTAACAGGCAATCGCGGTTAGTTTTAGAAGTGCAGCAAGGCGTCTGCGAGTCGGTGTTTGGGTTGTTTTAATGAGCGACGCGTTGCCGCGTAGCTTCCCTTTGTTTGAACACAATAAAGTCTGAGTACGGGCTGCGACGGTGTAGGAAGGTTTCATTGTTAATACTTCGCGTTTGTCGTATGCTAAACGGAACATAGTCGGTTAGCGAGTAGGGACGGTGCTTCTTTGGGTTTGCGATATTCGTTTTTATTGGAGTGAGAGTTTGTTTGGTTTTAATTATTTAAAAAGGTTAAGTTTAGTATTGAAGTATAAAAATTAAGTATACGTTTAATTTTTGTTATATTCAATATGTTTCTAGATGTATGAAAACCCTTTTCAATAGGAATATATCGATATATGCATGAATTGAGAAGCCAATCAAAGGACTTTTCGATTTCTGAGGTTATTCCCCTTTCGCAAAATGCTACTAGATAAACTCTCCCTTAACTCGTTTACTATTTATTTTATTTGCGTTCAGCAATTTAGTAAGTTGCGAATAATGTTTAAGATGTTTTAAAATTCAGTTATTTATTACATTAGTGAGAGTTGCGACTAGTATAATATAACACTTTATAATTAATAATAAAATCATTTATTAAAAATACCACATAGCACAAGTCATAATAAATTGTACATGAATATAAACTTTACTATGAATTTTTGCTTATTTGTAAGCATTTAGTTCAATTGCTATTCTACCAATACTATAAAATAAAGGAATAACGTGTAAAAGGCTATGAAAGCTTATTAAAATAATCAACGTGGATTTAAAAAAAAACATTTTCATTTTAAAAGTTAATTAAAAATCGTACAACATATCGAAAACCGTGCGTAAGGCCTAACGTTTCAGCCGTAGGCTTCGAAAGCGCCGCCCGCCTACGTTAGTTGCGGCTCACTTGCCGTAGGGCGCGCTTGGCTCTTAGCGTTCATACCTGCGTTATTACGGTATGTATTTTTGTTATTTGTTTTTACGAGAAAAATAAATAAGTCGCGTGACGTGAACGAAATGATTTTGAATGTGTTTTATGAAGTAAATATAGATTAAAAAAAGCAAAGTAATTTATTTATATGATATTTAAGTGGATTAAGCTTTATGATTTCAGATTGATTTGAGTGTTTATAATGTTTTAAGGTACATTCACGGCTCATTAAAACATACTATTTAGTTAAAAACATACAATGTAATTGAATTGTGATGTTTTTATTTGATTTTCTCTCTATTCACACTCGATATTGTGTTATTATGTTTATTTTAGAAGCGAGTTGATAGGATTCATAAGATGATATTTTTATATTTTGAATTCGAAAGAACGTGTGAGTGTAGGCACAGCTAACTACTAGCGCCTGTGATATAAATTTTGTGGTAATATAACTATTTGTTAACAAAAAAAAAAAAAACAAAAACCGCCTTCATATTGTCCGAACTAGACCAAATTTTAATGACTGGAAATTTCGGGAGGCACCAGCTTTCAAATAAAAAAGTATCTTCAAAGTAGAGTCACCCAGTCAAGAGTTCTGAGGTAACAACAAAAATATTCAGTTGAATTAAATCTAGCGTGTGTACAACTTAGCTAAAAAAAGTATCAATTCTAGAACACCAGTCGTTCACGTTTTATTATTTGCGCAATTTACTTTCATGTGTGTTTGTATGTCATGGAAATATTAATACCACGGAGGAAGTTATGTTCTAAATGGATAAAGCGAACGTGAGGTCGAGTTATCAGTAGGAAACCGCCGTTTTCCTCCATTGCACCGTTAATTGTAAATAACTAACTGTATTACCCTAACCGTGTCACGGTTTTACATGTTTTTAAATCTCCCCTTTTCACAATTTTTTTTAACGACTTCGCGACACCAATTGATATCATACTAATATTATAAATGCGAAAGTTTGTAAGGATGTGTGTGTGTTTGTTGCTCTTTCACGCAGAATCTACTGAACCGATTGCAATGAAATTTTGTACGTAGAGAGCTGGACATCTGGAATAACATATAGGCAATTTTTTATCCCGTTATTCTAACGGGTTACGGATTACGCGGGTGAAACCGCGGAGCGCAGCTAGTATCCAATAATAATAACTCAAATTAACTTTTCTTATCTGAATACGAAATAATCTATTTGTAACACTAATTTCTGCAAACTATAATTCTATATATATCATATCGTCTTTTTTGTTAATGTTTAGGTAATTTTTTTTGTTAAAAGTTCAGTTTCATAACTTTGACTTCTGGTTTATTTATATGGCTTGTAGTTTTATTTAAAAAAAAAATAATTTTATTTTAAATAATATAAATAAAATAAAAATATTGTAAAACTTCACAAACGTGCTCGTATACATGTACGATGCAAAATATAAAACCGCGGTCCGCTCCAAATAAATACACGATTATTAATTATTATTATTCGTCAGGACAACACAGCCCTTTGACGTAAACAAACTCGAACGGATGCGGCCGGCTGACGGGCCAGTTATCGAACGAACGCCGTCCCAAACGCAATGTCATCATATGTCACACAATAAACAATAATTGTTCCCTATTGATAAGAGTAAATTTCGTGTTGTGCTAGTGAAATAAGCAAAATGTTGTCGGTGCGACAGGTGGAAGAGAGGCTCTACAGCTTCAAAAGCCTGAAAGACAAATTCGAACAGCCGAGGTAAATGTTGTGTGGTTGGTTTTCTGTGTGATCGGTCTATCAGAAATGTTTGATCGCTTGTGAAATATTTGTTTATTTTTATTTACGCATACGTGATTTTCAGAAATTTATTAAATACGAGTTTTATAAATTATAATTCAGTAAACGTCTAAGAATCGAAATGCACTATTTACATAAATAACATTTTTCATTAATTAAAAAGTGTACAATGTGTTACAGTTGTTCGTCGATTCCTAATAAGGAAACATTTGTTCGTATGAACTTAATGACATTTTTTATAAATAGGTTATCCTAAAGTAAATATATTTGTTGACAGATTCGGCGGTGGGGTGCAACGCAGCGCCACACATGCCGACATGCCGCATCGGGGAGGCACCATCGCCGAGAGGTGAGTTCTTGTTTGGTTTTATAAGATTATGTTAGACATACAGGACACATCACACAGGACATTGGTATTTTGATATGAAATTGTAAGTAGGAACTTGGGCAACTGTGTTTTATCGATATCGATCGATAGGCAAGTTTAAATGCTCTATCGTAAATTGGTTTATGGGAGTGTTTAAAGATGCGTATATACATCATACAATTATGTAGCATGTAATAGTATGAATGGAAGATACAAAATAAATGAAACTTAAATTATAGCGGTATCTATAAATTCTTAACATATCAGTCTCAAGTTGACAACAAAGTAACTGTTGACATCGTGCCCGTGTATACTAGAATACTATTAGAATTGGAAATCGCACTATGGTTCTTAAAGAACTAAACTCTTCTATAGTATAGACTTCAGAAAACTTTGTATGGAAGGTACGTATGTTTTGTCCGCAAAACCATTGTATGGACGTTTGACGTAGCAAATAATCAGGCTGGGAAGTATAGTCATTATGAAGAAAATGTTTTCCCTAAACTTGAAACTTTTATTCATGCATATAAACGGTTTCAGGTGCTTATGCTATTCATAAAGTAGCATAGTGCAATTTGCAATGTTAGATTAATGTGAATCATACTTCCTACTATAACATTATAAATGCGAAAGTTTGTAAGGATGTGTGTGCGTTTGTTGCTCTTTCACGCAAAAACTGTTGAACCGGTTGCAATGAAATTTGGTACGTAGACAGCTAGACAACTGGAATAACATATAGGCAACTTTTTATCACTATATTCTTACGGGATACGGACTTACGCGGGTGAAACCGCAGGTCGCAGCTAGTATTGTATAAAGAGTGAGTAGGATAAATTATAAAAATATTAAATTACATAGAACTACGAAAACGTAAAACGAAAGCATTTAATCCTATCATTCTTCGGACTAAATTTTAGTGATAATTACAAAATGACAAGTTAAATAGGTAATAATAGATGTAATCTGTGAATCCGATTTGTGACTGGTTAAGTATGACTCATTTATTTTAATCTTATAATTAAAGTAAGCAGAAAAAAATTATCTACATATATTTCTCATGTAAAATATGATATCTTCTTAATGTATTAAACGCAAAGGTGACTGAATAGTAATAGCCGGCAATGGAGCTGGTGGGTCGCCGGATGGTCAACGCACAGACCAAACTACTGCACCGATCGGGTTGAAATTTAGCACGCAGAGAGCCATTACGATATAAGCAACCTCTAAGATGATAAAATATTATGATAAATACCGTATTAAATAGAGGAGAAAAAAATATTTTGACCACGCGGGCGAAGTTAAGGGCAACAGCTAGTAATTAATATTTAGTGTTGCGAAAGTTTATAACATACGAGCGACGTTTTATTAGGTGTCGTGTAATTAATTTTAATCTGCATTTCCTCTTAGCACTTGACGCGATAGTGTCGTGGTTCATTGAACTCTATATTCGATGTAGTTATTTCTATTGTCAGTGTCTTGTATTCAGCTATGTTTGATTTGTATTATCGTATTGTATGACAATTACCAGTCTATAGGGAGAGCTCTGTATGATTAACGTATTATGACTTTATCTAGGCTATCTAGGTAGGTTTTTGTTAGTAAATGTCGTATGATGTCAAGAGATTTACCTAAAAAGGATGTCATGTTCCTAGAATTCGGTATCATTGTTTTAAATAATAATAGGTAATTTTGCCTCTGTAAGTTTTTAAAAGCTTTTTGTTAAAACAAATTCCAATCGGTTTATCTACGAATAGGAATTTCATCGTAAAACTGATAAGGAAGCTTTTTTTTTGACCTTTTGTAATTGCCGAATCACTTTATAGTGCCCTAAAATATACAATCGATGCGTATTTTAATTTTACAGATTAATAATACGTACTGGGTTATTCTAAATAACACTTCTAGTAGGAACAATAAAACATATCCCGTATAGTTACAACACAAGTTATTACTAATATATTATACGCTATACAACTTTAAAACTAAATCATCCAATTAGAATATAACGCTACACAAATGTTCCAGTTAAGCTGAAATCACATACAGTAACCTCTCTTATCTACTCTTGTATTTACGTTTGGAGATTACCCAACTAATTAACTAATTACAAAAGCATTGGAGCATTTGTGGATAGACTAGCTATCGAACGGTACGCTGTACGCTATCTTATCAATCCTTATCGGTAGTCAGTAATGTTATTGTTCTATGAATTAGGCGATACAGTGTGTGTAAGTTGCGCACGCTTATCAATGCTCTTTATATTTTGAATTAGTTCAGTCGGTTGACCGATTTCTATGGATATTATTCTTAATTAATCATGTTTAAAAGTACTGGGTGAGTTTTGTAGTAAGAACAAAATGTTTGAATGAATGATGTGAATTTTGATGCGCATCAATGTTATTTATCATTTGAATGTTAATCTATACTAATTATATAAAGATGTAAATTTGGAAATTTGTGAGTTTGTGCCGTTGCAACAGGTATTCCCTGGTTCCTTAGAGCAGATTATGACGTTCTTTAACATATAGAATCCCAATCGGTCAATTTGGGCGGCCAGAACGAGTGGCTAGTGATAAGTAAATTATTAGATGACTCATATGATATGTATATGTAATGAAATTGTAGATTTATATATTCTGTTATTGTTGGTTAAAGCATAATAGATTTATATAATTAAATATAACTAAATTTTTATTATTTTAAAACGAAATGCAAAGCAATATTATTTATTTCTTATCTAAAATAACGTACTTTCAAATAAATGCGATCGCGTTTATTGTGATAAGCGGATTAAATAATACATTTAAAGTTATCAATTGTAATACAAGCATATAATGAAGCTTTGTCTGTAAACACGAGCGCTAGTGTACTAAACGCGACTTAACGTTATGTAACAGATATCCACGTGTGGTTACCTAGAAATATTTATGTGAACATTTATAGTGCTATTTACTATTCAATACTGGAAAGCACGAAGAAGAAAAGCAATCTAATATATAAAATTCTCGTGTCACAGTTTTCGTTGCCATACTCCTCCGAAACGGCTAGACCTATTTTGATGAAATTTTTTGTGCTTATCCGGTATCTATGAGAATCGGCCAACATCTATTTTTCATACCCCTAAATGATAAGAGTAAGGCAGAACAGCGTATAGTCAGCTAGTTATATTATAAAATTAACCACTACGACAATTAACTTGCTAATATTTGATGATATTTAATAAACGAAATAAGTCCTTTGACATGAAGAGAGAGAGAGAGAATTGTGTGAAGTGCCCTTACTTTATGCTATCCCTTTCATGTAACCTTACAAACCAATCGTATTTTTTCGTTTAGAAATATTTCATATCTTATGAGTTAGATGATTTTAGAATTTTCTTTTTTAATATCTTTAGGTGAAAAAGTTTAGAAACAAATAATGACACAGAATAACATATATAGCTAGCTTTTATGCCAATATTTCATGAGCAAAATTGCGGACTGCAGTTGGTTTATTATAAACCTAGTTTCATTTATAAAAAGTAAGATACTCCAGTAGTGATTTGATAACAATCGCAGTGAACGTTATGTGTCACAGCTGGTCAAAAATAAATCTATGCTATCTGCTTAGAGTTAAAATATATTAATAATAAACATTGATTGCTACCCTTAAACTTGTGCAGGCATAAATTGCTGTCTAGATAACTTTATCTATCGTACTGACAATTGGGAAAATGTGATCGTTTTATGACTTTATACTGCTTATTCAGGCCTCTGTATTGTTGCCGCTATTATATGATCTATAATCATAAATAGATTAACAATTGTGATAGAATGTGACCGCCTTTGTTCTATGATTACCATGTTGTAGTGGGTTATTGAAAAAGAAAAAAGCCAACCCTTGGCTTGATATACGTTTAAGAGATAATACGGAGAAAAAATCTCAGCTGAGATATAATAGGTTGTTACTTTATAGCCTGGGCATATGAAAAGGCTTTTAATAAAGCATTCGTTCTTACAAAACAATCATTAAAATCACTAGTTGTTCTGAAGTTATTTCTATATAAACTGTTCTTGTTAATTAATTGTGTGAAATAATTTACCGCATTTTCTAATCGTATTATGTAAAGCTGTATGTGGTTGTTGGTTTATCCAGTAGGCAATTTTAAGCAATTATCCCTCTAGAATAAGGGAAAGCAATTATAATAATACGAAAATATCAATTTATTATTAGCCCGTATATATCCTTTATAAGAATATACAGCCTTATACATTATATCGGCATAAGAAAAAGAATATATGTGTTTAGTTATTCGCTCGCCAATCATCATATCAACATACTACCGACGTTATACTTCGTATTGTAACTTCTTGATTCAACAGAATTCTAGACTATTAGATTATAAGAAATGAAATAAACTTTATCCCTAGTTTCCATTTGTTTTTATTTAATTTTAATGTGAAACATAGGAATCTAGTGTATTAAGTAGTTTTCTTTTGACAATTTAGTTTAAATGATTTAAATTTAATTGTGAAAAAAATGTCTTTGAGTGCTGCATAGGCTATTTATATTTACCACGGGCAAAGCCGGGTGGACCGCTACCATTATTGTAATTCAATAACTATGAAAGCATAGGATAATTTAACCGATAAGAATACTTAAGCCTATTTTAATATTTAAATTCGTAATTACATATAATTCCTGGTCAGTTTTGGTCATTATATTTAATTATTATAATCAAATTAAGCTGTGTGTTTTGTTTATTTTTGTAATAGTGCAATTATCTAAAAGCATTGTTTGGTCCCTTTCAGATTGGCTGCGCTTCAGGCGGCCGGCGCGAACGACTGGCGCGCGCGCGTGTGCCGGCTGAGTCCGGAGCGCGAGGAGTCTAAGGCGATCGAGCGGGTCAAGAATAGGATCAATGTGAGTAACATTTGTTTTTATTTAATGTTCAATTGTGTTCTGGCTAAATCCACAGAATGGATAAAATATGATAGAAGAGTCTAAGAGGTTAGAACCCCTGCGTATGAGTAACCGCACCGCTCATATTTTATAATTTTTTTTTCACGTAATTTTGCGTACCGTTTGCCTGAAAAAGTGCTGTAATAATTTACCTTATAGTAAACAAGTTTTTAACAAAAGATATTTAGATTTTATGTATGAAATATACTGGTAATCTTTATTATTAAGATTTTTCGAATGATTATAAGCCAAGAAATATATTCCATAGATATACAATAAGCAACTGAACTATTGTTTGTAGTGTTTATTTGTCTACCAGACATAATTGTTTCATTCGCCGCAGCTTTAACGCACCAAATAACGAAACTGCAACTTTCCAACTCAGCGTACGCAATCCAAAAAAAAACGCCCAAAGCGCTATTAAAAATTCAATTAAAAATGTTCCCCTACAATTCTCGCGGCGAAACTATCAAAAAAACTATACCCTACGGTATATTTGAGGCACGGTTTTTCCCAACTTTTTCAAACAAGCCCGTAAGTGCTTACAAGCACCCTTACCGTAACGCTGACCTTGCGCGTCTGACTGAACCCTAGCGTTGTCGACCGAGACATTTGTATACATGTGTGCTGTGTTTATACAAGATTCTTCTGTGTTTTTGTACATGTGTGCTATATATACACAAGATTATTGTGTATGTGTTTGAGCGCCCTTTTTGTACGATAAGAAATATCCTATTATCAGCCTATTGTTTTCACGCGACTATGATGCTACGGTTTTAAGTGGGCACTTCTTTAGGGCGGTGTATAGTCACGTATTGATGATGTAAATCTCACTCTTATATGTAGGAGAGACTATATATATTAAAGAGAAGATAAGTTTTATGATAGTAAGGTTACAATTGAAAAATTATTTTGGTATGAATAGTAAATGAGCTTTTCTATAGAATTGGTTTTATTGTTTGTGTGCAAAATTAAAATGCAATGTATATGCTTAAGTCTTATATTGGTATCAACTTACATAACGACAATATGTTTATTTCTTAAACAAATCATAAAAATTCCATCCAATTAAATATGTTATTAAGTAAAATAGATAAATCGCAGTAGATACTATGACTAGAGTAAGAATAAATATATTTTTGTTATTCTTCAGAACGGAAAACATTATTTTTTCTTATTTCGTTAGATATAATTCTATCTTAGCTAGTCCCACGTCAGCGTCTGTCAATCATTGACACTGACTCGGATGTATACTAAAATGAATTATAAAAGCATAGAGTATATTTAAATTATGAGGCGGCCAATGATCTTAATTCGTTTTAATTGTGTTGTTGTATTATATAGAAATTTTTAAGGAAACCAATGATGATTTTAAACTTTTATATGTTTTTTTTTGAGTTTTTCACAAACTAGCTGCGCCCCGCGGTTTCACCCGCGTACAGTTTGTATGCCGTACGAATATCGGAATAAATAGTTGCCTATATGTTATTCTAGTTGTCCAGCTATCTAGGTACCAAATTTCTTTGCAATCGGTTCAGTAGTTTTTGCGTGAAAGAGCAACAAACACACACATCGTTACAAAATTTCGCATTTATAATGTTAGTAGGATTAAGTATAATAATAAATATATAAATATGTAAATAAATAAAAACTGTATTTACATACGCATACATTTTTATAAATTTTTGTGTGCATGTAAAGTATAAGATTTCAAAATATATGTATTTAAATGAATATTTTTTTTGTTTTTTTACATAAACCTGATGATTGCGAAGATTGTACGTGCGATGTAGCATAATAACTGTAAGATTCAAATTACCAGGACGTAATTACGTTTTGTGGGTACTCATAAAAACGAACATTGAATTTCTGTTTTAATAATGCGAAACTTTGTAGAGGAGTCCCTTTCGAGTATCTTTTGGTGATGTGGAAAAAATTTATAAGCGTAGGTACTAAGAGAGCGCAGTATGCATATTTGTGGTTCAAAATTGTCATTCATCTCGGAATCTATAAAACGCACCAGGTTCATATTAAGATATATGAAACACTTAGAAATTATTATTGAGAATAGAAAGAACACTTTTGTAAGAGGTTTTTTTATTTTTTTGACAAGCAACCTAGATTTATTTTTACTTGTCTTTTTATTTTTCGAATGGGTGCTTAATTAACTTGTAATAAACAGAGTGCACAATAAACAATATACTAATTATAGGCAACCTTTTCATTCACGCGATTTCGAATAAACGGACCAATATAGGCCTTACGGTATATAATCGATTCGGAATTCAATTCGCAAATAAACTAATCGATTGTTGTATGCGGCTATGACTGGGCTACTACATTACAATAATAATAATGTATACAACTTTCAGATATTCAAGCTGAGTTATATTAGCGACGACATTTTTTTTTGTATTTTCCATGATTTCCAAACATTATGTATACTAGAAATATATAAATTGCTTTATTGTGCGTTACTGCATCTGAGCCTTTTTAGTGTTGTATACAGAATCATGATACAGATGGAAGGTTGACTACCATTATCTGACACAATGTTTATACATCAAAAGACGTACCAGAATTAAATATATTTTAACCATCCTCATTTACTACAGTTATCTTCTTTACATGTAATGCTGTGTACATCTATAGGTCAAGCGGAAGGATACTGTCGATCTGTTGATGTACCTTATAAATATATAACTAAATACAAAGAAAGAGGTTATAATTAGATTCTTTAGAGGGCGTTACTATTATCACTTCTTGAGTATACCTATATTTAATTTAAGTTTTGTTCGGGTCATTTGGTCCGTGAATTCATAGCGAATAAAATATGCTTCTCACGTACGACTCGAAATTATTATAACAACGTTTGTTTTTATGTCGCTACGTACATCGACTAATGATGCGCCTGACATTTCCGTGTTATGGTGTTTTGCTAATTAGTGGAATGGGTCGCAGACTTGCAAATTATTTCTACCGTTATTGTACATTGTTTGAAATGTTTAATTAATCGAGGTGAATTGTTCTTTTTGGTCATATAAGGTATTGAAGCAAAAGCTATGTATTAAAATGGAATCGTGTTATTACCTTGGATCGATTATTATGTCAATGGATGATAAAGAAAAAGGGGGAATAAAAAAAAAATTAAATAAGTCTTGTTTAAATTTGTTTTTGTGACTTAATAGTTATATATTGTGTAGGAAATATACGTGTAGTCTCAAATATTCTATTTTATTTTGTTTTTTGTGTTGTTTATGCTCTATATTTTTTCATTATATTTCGCGTTGCTGTTGTTGATAGAGGTATTGGTACTTTGAAATTCCTGTTATATAACTATAAGCATATTTCATATAAATGCATGTATAATACATGAACGGAAAGAGCGTCCGTTCCATCACTCCGTAATTAATGTCGTCCATCAAGCAAGTGTCAATATTCACAAGGGCAACGGATCAAACGACCTACGGATAAATTGAATTCCGTTAGGAGACATCACTGTAACATTGCACGGATGCGACCTTCTTTGTTAGCCTGTCTTCACTAATTAAATCCGGTTTTAAGGCATAATAACCCTTTTACCCTTTAACCTTTAGTCACATATTGGCTCGGTCGTTTGAACAGCGTTGACGGGGCCGTCGTTAACCTGAATTATCCCTTTGTTCTAGTTTGTCACTCAAACCGTCATTGGTATTTCGGTCCGGAAATTGATTGGTGTTGTCTATTTCCTCAAGACCTTTATTAATGCGAGAAATATGGATTTACGAAGTGTCTTGGAATTTTTGTCCTATTGGATTATGCTTTATATTTCTGAAGTATCTCATCTCATATTTAGATAGATTAGATAGATTTATATTAGACTTAGATAATATCAGCTTTTTTATGGTATAAATATTTAAAAAAAAATATTGTAAACATTTACAACTACCCTACGCATTTTTGTGGCTTGTCATGAAACAGAGTAAATGTTAATAAGTTACGCTTCGTTTCATCTACCACTATAATGGATATATAGTAAACGATAGTTAACAAAATAACAAGACAAGGGTTCGCAAATTTCGCACTCGTGAAAATAATGTTTAAAGTTAAAACTGTTTTTATTATAACGCCATCTACCGGGATTGCGTGGAACTGCTTAACTTTCAGTTCAATCTTGCTATACTAGCGATCTCTACCGACCGTTTCACTAAATTGTTATTGATCATTGTTATTATTATGCATTGCGGTGGTAAAGCTCCTAATGAAATTTATTTTTATTCGCTATTATCTTGAAGGCGGTAGAATTTATTGCCCACTATGGTGGATGTATCAAATAGTCATCGATTAGCTTTTAAGTTGTCTTTCCTGCTGAAGTAAAAAACAGACGTGTTTGCTAAAACAAACAGTGAGAAATAATTAATACTAGATTTAACGAGAAGAAAAATCCTCTGATATCTTTTTTAAAGATTTAACAAGTAGTAAAACCTATACAAAGAATTTCTATCCAGAATCACTTTTGCAGAGTTTAAATAGCCGATATCCTTATCCATCTTTTTATTCTGATATTTTCCATCTTATATGCTAAATACGAAATAAATCAAATAACATCAGTTGCATAGCAACGTCCACGTCTTGTTTTTGCCTTCGTATATCATAAAGAAAATCTCATTTAATAAAGAAAAGAAGGTTAAGTCTTATTGTACATACAACGGGGTCTTTGTTGAATACCGCATTAGCTATAGTACTTATGTATTCATATATTTAAAACTCGGGACTTAGTATGTGCTATAGGTACGTAGAATGTCTATGCGTCACGAACCACGACTGCGCCAACAGGACTGGTTTGAGCGAGGTGAACTTGCATGGTATGCGTTTTATGTGATTTTTATTGGAAACATTTACCATAAACACATTGAACCCTTTATCTTATGTAATGTTTTAAACAATGCTATTGGAATTTACGTTTGAGGAAATATCGGTTCCAAGAAGACCGTGTTTATGCTTTGAAATTCCCTTATCCCATTTTATGCATATGTGTGGTATATTAATATGTATAACAATGTGGTATAATAAAATGATATATAATGCGTCAGTAGGTTTGAATTATATAAATTTTTTATTTTTTATTTCACATTATTCTTCGTCATTTATGAGGATTGAACATTTTATAAAAAATCTATAGCACACAAATAAGTGCTGGGTACCTAATACTGAATATTAAAATTGACTGGCTGGGCTACACAGTAAAATTTCAAATTTCACACACATTTCACAGTAAAATTATATTAAATATTTAAAAAATATTGTATGAGAAATCTAGAAGTATACAAAAATGCCGTATGATGCATTCTTTCTACGTTACAGTAGCATAATAATCAGACGTCTGGTATGTGTCAATTTCCCAAAATACATTTCAGTCGCGACTGTTATGAAAACAACACATAATATTGCAGTGTTAAATTCACCCGTGATTTCAGTGATTTATTTTGTATGTGAATACTCAATGTGTTACGCATATTAGTATTGCCGATATTGGATATAAATATGTTTGTGATTCTAGCCTTAAATACTGTGTACAATAAGCTTAAGAGAGACAAAGAAAATAATATAAGCTCTATTTCAAATGCATAAGGGACATGTGCTATTGGCAAGCATACTCGTAATGGAAGCTATTCGTTGAATAATAAATGTATGAGATAATTTTATGTCATCGGTAACCTAACCTAACGTCCTTTTTAAAACAATCGAAATCATCTTTATCAACACAATTGATAATTTGATAAGATGTGAAAAAAAAAGAAAAGAAAATATATCACATTATGCTACCTACTATAAAACTCTTGAGTACACATTGTTTATTTCTTTAAAATACTTTTTAAGTGCATTACATTAAGCAATTGAATTTGCCTTTTTCATTACCCAAATTGTATTTTGCCTCTAATTATCAGCCAACTCAGTTGCAAACATTTATTTACCAAATGTAAAAAGTTTTACTGAATTTTTTTAAAGGAATAACAGTTATTTTAGCGTACTCTTATTATAAAATTAAAATTATGTTAGTGGACTTCACAAGCAATATATAAATCTTTAGAACTTTGCCAACGCTACATGTCGTTTATGTCGCGAAGTAATTATAAATTTGGGCCAATGCGAGAGAGTTATTTCAAACGTGACTTACGAAATGATTAAATTTTCAAAATAAATAAATTAATAAGAAACATTCTGGAATGAAATATAGGACAACTTAAGTGAATTTAAATTGGAGTCGTGTAACATTTTATTTGAAAGCTTGGCTGAAGCTCTCATAATTTGTATAAGAGATACTTGTGTTGATGCTTCAGCTGATTCTCTTTCATTTTATGCTTGAAATTCCATCTTAATGTCAACAAGAATAACATTTTAAATTCACTTCCCACTCATCCTGATGTTTAATTGAAGAAATATCCTGATGTTTAATTGAAGATATACTCCCATTGAAAGAACGGTATCTAAATTGATGTACAATAAATCGAAACTATAAAATGCGAAAAAAAAGACAAGAAGAATGAGGTCCCTCTGAAAAAACCTATGGGGTTATCGACTAAAAAAGGATAATGCAAGGTCAATTTAAATATTTTTTTTTTGTTAAATCACTATTTTCAGTTTAAATTTATCTTCTAATATATAAAATTCTCGTGTCACAGTTTTCGTTGCCATACTCCTCCGAAACGGCTTGACCGATTCTTATGAAATTTTGTGTGCATATCGGGTATTTATGAGAATCGGCTAACATCTATTTTTCATACCTCTAAATGATCAGAGTAAGGCAGAACAGCGTTTGCCGGGTGCAGCTAGTATTTCATAAATTTATTACTATAAAAATAGTCTGTCGAGCAACACATGTTAGCAATAATTATTCAACACCTGGTAAATATTTGCCTACACGTAATAAAAGTGATCTTGAAGATGAACTAATGATTGTTTTGTAGTGTTAACGCTCCTTTGTTCAGTGTGAACTTGATATTGAAAATTACGTTCCAAATTTGAACACGAATCAAAGAGGTTTATCGAAATGTTTCAACCATTTACAAAAATTTCTTTCTTTAAAGTTCTTTCTTCGTATTTGTAACTATGGACACGAGTTAATTAAAATAACTCATTCGAAAGTTAAAATGAATTAATTCATTTGCGCGATCGATCAATTTTCAGCTTATAAGGATATATTTACTTACAGCTCGACTCGTTTCCGAGAATATGTTTAATTTAATCAGCCATGTTTCAATTTACTGTTGCATGGTTAATTAAATACACAGAAGCGGTACGCTTAACCCGGTGCCGAAGGGGGCAGACAATCTGGCACCGGTCAAACTCGAGTCAGTTGTTTTGACGGCATCGCGGTGCGCGCGCGCAGGCCTAAGCTTGGCGAATTTTATGCGTTAATTTCGCTTTCACCCTACCATACCGAAACTAAATTGAAAAGTGCGCGGTAATCACACGTCTCGATTTTATTTTTAACCGGCGAAATTATAACTGAATGAAATAATTGGTTCCATTCGACTATCTTTTGTTCGCTTTTTAGATTCTTGTCTCTAACAAAATTCGGTATCTTTTACATGGAGTTACGGAGTTCGGGCTATGCGATAGATTTTGTTGAGAATGTATTATGGTTGTGGATATACGCGTTATCACTGTTTTATCTAGCTAATATATCGTCGCTATCTGTTGTTAATAAATTGCCAAGGTTTATTTGCAGTAGTAAAAGATAATCTAAACTGCAGTTTCGCTCCTTGATGGTTCAGTGTAATACTTTCTCCGATTCGTCCTTATTATAAGTTTCTAATTATATTAAACGATTATAAACGAGGACGTAAGTTTCTAATGTACCTTGATTGGTATTCAGGACACGTTTACCTATTCTATATAGAGTCGAGGATAACAAGACTGTTTTTAGATTTTTACTGTTAAACTAATTAATTACTCCTTGCATATTTATACGTCTACTAACAAAGTTGCAGCGTTGCAAATTAAAATAAATTTTCATTGATATTGAAATGGTTATTGTATTGCAATATCATACTTTTATTAGTGTTTATTTATTTGCCATTGAACGTGATTGTTGTTGATCCTAAGGTCAGAATACCACTTGAATCAATCTTAGATGTTTTATAACTCTATTGTATGTAATAGGTATTTATTCCAATGTTTTAAATGATTTTTTTACGCATAAAGGTACCTTATAGATTATGAAACGTGCTTTAAAATCTTAAATATTTAGGTTGGAGCTTAATTGGCTTAAGTCCTTTTTTATGCGCGTCGTGTATGGTGGGACCGGTTGTCATATTAGGAGCTTTATAGTTGCTACTTATATTTTGACTTACGAAGATTGCAAACAATACCTTTGAGGAAAATAAATGGACTCTTTACCTTCATTGTTATGAGTACAAAAGCAAGTAAAGGCAAATTGCGTTCGTAACTTGTCTGTAAATAAAATCCTAGCATCCTCTCGGACAATAAATCATGTACAAGTTATTTTTCTTATAATTTATGAACCCATCATTAAATTGTCGGGCATAAAAATGTCAATAAACCATTGTTATTGTTAGGTTAGGTATCATTTTACTCAAGGTTACACAGATGGACAACTGGTTCGTTCGGCACACCTACATCACAGTCTTCTCGTTCTATACGATGCGTCATATTATGTGTAGCGATATGTTTACCAACGTTGCAGGGACCTGCGTCTGACTCACATTTATCTGCTGCCAGATATCCTCTCGATCAGTCAGTGTGTGTGCGTCAGACTGTCAACTTGTTTAATGCCTTAATTTCCGTATACTGATATTTCATACGCAATTTCCCGCGTCTCGGCATGTTAGCTTTACCGCCTTTTATTTGACAGTGATTTTAATGAAAGACAATACGAATTGAGTTAATTATTACAGTTTTTGAAAGAATGCAACGCTATTAGAGAATACACATGTGTAAATAACACTATTTCAATTCTAGTCAGTGATGTGATAAATAAACAAAAATGTTTTATGGACTCGTAATTGTTTTTGGCGCTTTCCTCTTCCTGGTCTGGCGATTTGTATTAACGAAGAAACAACATGTTTTATCAAAAGTACAAGATGACAATAGCATTGAATGCGTTAATAAAAAGGACATAAAAGAAAATGAGCTGTCTCTTACAGACAATTTACACACAATCAATAATAATTTAGTACCCGAAGCCAATGAAGCTGAAAATAAAGAACACTTGAAAGTTGAGAAAATTGAAGAGAAGGAATCTATTAATTACTGTTTTATTAAAAATGTACCTAGTAATTTGGAGTATTTAAAACCAAACGAAGATAATATAAGATATCGAAAATTAGCTAAAAGAGACAGTCCTCCAAAAGAGCGATTGGCTGAGTTCTTAGAGAAGACGGTATTGAACGATGACAAATTGCAATCGATTATTCAGAACTTATCTCTTACGAAAGACATAGATATTACGCCCGTTGTTAATAATGATACACCTATATTGGAGAGCTATTTAAATGAAAATTCGTCCGAACTACAAAAACCAACAAACGATACGATCAATAAGATACTAGATGTCGAAGATACGAATGTCATAAATGAAGTATCGGAGCAGCCGCGAGATACGAAACCTCTTTTGTTGAGGCGACTCGAGAAACAAACTGGATTACCGGCGGGACTGAACTTTGGTTCAGTTATCGGCGAACTTAAGAATAAAACACGCAACGGGAGTAATGGGGCTTTGAAACCTGTCTTCAGAAAATTTGATCCTGACTGCGTTGACAGTGGCCAGGTTGTTGTTTCATTATTTCAATTGAAGCGTCTCTATTTTAAGATTCATATAACGTACCTATTTACTTAAACAAAATCATTCATTAGGTATATTAAGTATATTATGTTTTTCTTTATCACAAAGTATTCGACAAACTCTTGCATTCTCATTCAACTCTTCATACGATAATTTGAATATACATTCCACGCAATTCTCGTAGGATCATGTTTTAGTAGCTATGCTTTATAATAGCTACTGTATTTAT
>NC_052108.1:2780729-2792855 GCF_012273895.1 Zerene cesonia
TGTATGTAATAGGTATTTATTCCAATGTTGTAAATGAATTTTTTACGCATAAAGGTACCTTATAGATTATGAAACGTGCTTTAAAATCTTAAATATTTAGGTTGGAGCTTAATTGGCTTAAGTCCTTTTTTATGCGCGTCGTGTATGGTGGGACCGGTTGTCATATTAGGAGCTTTATAGTTGCTACTTATATTTTGACTTACGAAGATTCCAAACAATACCTTTGAGGAAAATAAATGGACTCTTTACCTTCATTGTTATGAGTACAAAAGCAAGTAAAGGCAAATTGCGTTTGTAACTTGTCTGTAAATAAAATCCTAGCATCCTCTCGAACAATAAATCATGTACAAGTTATTTTTCTTATAATTTATGAACCCATCATTAAATTGTCGGGCATAAAAATGTCAATAAACCATTGTTATTGTTAGGTTAGGTATCATTTTACTCAAGGTTACACAGATGGACAACTGGTTCGTTCGGCACACCTACATCACAGTCTTCTCGTTCTATACGATGCGTCATATTATGTGTAGCGATATGTTTACCAACGTTGCAGGGACCTGCGTCTGACTCACATTTATCTGCTGCCAGATATCCTCTCGATCAGTCAGTGTGTGTGCGTCAGACTGTCAACTTGTTTAATGCCTTAATTTCCGTATACTGATATTTCATACGCAATTTCCCGCGTCTCGGCATGTTAGCTTTACCGCCTTTTATTTGACAGTGATTTTAATGAAAGACAATACGAATTGAGTTAATTATTACAGTTTTTGAAAGAATGCAACGCTATTAGAGAATACACATGTGTAAATAACACTATTTCAATTCTAGTCAGTGATGTGATAAATAAACAAAAATGTTTTATGGATTCGTAATTGTTTTTGGCGCTTTCCTCTTCCTGGTCTGGCGATTTGTATTAACGAAGAAACAACATGTTTTATCAAAAGTACAAGATGACAATAGCATTGAATGCGTTAATAAAAAGGACATAAAAGAAAATGAGCTGTCTCTTACAGACAATTTACACACAATCAATAATAATTTAGTACCCGAAGCCAATGAAGCTGAAAATAAAGAACACTTGAAAGTTGAGAAAATTGAAGAGAAGGAATCTATTAATTACTGTTTTATTAAAAATGTACCTAGTAATTTGGAGTATTTAAAACCAAACGAAGATAATATAAGATATCGAAAATTAGCTAAAAGAGACAGTCCTCCAAAAGAGCGATTGGCTGAGTTCTTAGAGAAGACGGTATTGAACGATGACAAATTGCAATCGATTATTCAGAACTTATCTCTTACGAAAGACATAGATATTACGCCCGTTGTTAATAATGATACACCTATATTGGAGAGCTATTTAAATGAAAATTCGTCCGAACTACAAAAACCAACAAACGATACGATCAATAAGATACTAGATGTCGAAGATACGAATGTCATAAATGAAGTATCGGAGCAGCCGCGAGATACGAAACCTCTTTTGTTGAGGCGACTCGAGAAACAAACTGGATTACCGGCGGGACTGAACTTTGGTTCAGTTATCGGCGAACTTAAGAATAAAACACGCAACGGGAGTAATGGGGCTTTGAAACCTGTCTTCAGAAAATTTGATCCTGACTGCGTTGACAGTGGCCAGGTTGTTGTTTCATTATTTCAATTGAAGCGTCTCTATTTTAAGATTCATATAACGTACCTATTTACTTAAACAAAATCATTCATTAGGTATATTAAGTATATTATGTTTTTCTTTATCACAAAGTATTCGACAAACTCTTGCATTCTCATTCAACTCTTCATACGATAATTTGAATATACATTCCACGCAATTCTCGTAGGATCATGTTTTAGTAGCTATACTTTATAATAGCAACTGTATTTATTAGTATTCGAATCGTGCGCTCTTTATATACACGAGCTTGCATAAAACTTACAATGGAATGAAAAGTATTACGTATTTTATAGTTTCTTATATAAAAGAAGCAGTTTTTAATTCTCCGTTAATAATCACAATGTACAATGGACCGTTTTGTTCCAGCTGTTTGCTCGCTCTTTATTTTACAAAACTGTCTTTGTATCTTCGTAGGGTTCAAGATTTTTTTATAAATAAAATTTCTTGCTATGCGCAATGTTTGTTAAGATACTAATACGCACGTGATATACATACAAATAGACACGTCGCAGTGTTCCTACCTCCCACGCGGACCGCAAACATTCTTAATTACCGAGACGATACCAAGATTAATTGCATACATACGCGTACCAGATGATGAATTATTGCACAAAACACACTCAGCGAATATAGAACAGTACGCAACAATACATTTTTGTCGCGGCTTTACAAAGCATAATAGATAGCGATCGCTCACGCTGTTTTCTTATGCGAAAGATCATGGCATCGTTGAATCATTACGAAATGTGTTAAATAATATTACGCTAACATATTTTCTAATAGGAAACGTATAAATTAACTTGTGTCAAATTCTGACTGAATGAGCTCATCTATATGCACATATTATGATTGATGGTGGAAATTAATAAAAAACCGACGACGTTTTATTTTTAATTGCTGTTCGTTTATTGGGATATTAAATGATGCATTACTCGCGTTTCCTGTCTTTATTAAAAATAGTAATATAAAATTATGATAAAAAGACATAATGTGACTGAAATGTGAGTAAAGATAACAGGAATATGTATGTGTAGGCGTAATTATATCCGCTAGAACATCGTCCACAATAAATTTATATAATTAGGATACAAGTATTTATATTCTTTGCTTTTCTTACTTTAAAATAATTATATCTCCTTGTGTTTTGGTAAGAATTTGGTGAGTTTTTCAATTGATGATCAAATTTTCTTACAGGAAACATTGAATGCAGCGGTCGATGATAAGAAGAAGGTGCACATAGACGAAAACGAATTGGGTCCGAACATCCTCGCGGATCGACGGAATAAATTAGAAACCGCCGCGCAGGTAACCCAGCTATTAATATAATTACTAATTAAACTTTATTTACATCTGTTTTCTACTTATTAGAGGAATCGAACCAGGATGTTCGCAGCGATTATAGTATGGATATATATGGATATAATTATTAAGATCATTATACACCCACTTCGCAGACTGTTGCGTCGTTTATCTCAAATGTGTGGTGATTGATGTTCGGTTTTATCTTGAACGTTATGAGAGCGTGCAGATTTTATCAGCGTCTCGGTCGTTTTTCAACGACCTTAATATAAAGCGAACCCTTAAAGAAGTAATTTGTCTTCACGGAATACGTGAGCTATGATGTATTCTACCGACTTTTTTAATATCATCATTAAACTTTGCTTACACAGTTAGTTGGTATTATAATGTGACATATGGAAGTTATGTGGGTACATTTATTTCTTGTAATACGTAAATGAATTGGCCAGTATGACCAGTCGTAATGCAATTAAATTAGATATTAATTTTCATGTTATGTCAGACAATAATTGTTATAATTTAATTGTAAATGAACCAGGATAATGTAATAACGGAGGAATGTTGCTTATCAATGACCTTTATATCCTTTCGAATTCACTACACTATCACAATATTGACATTTTACACAATTATGCGTCTTATTTGTATAGCTCTAACTGATATAATTGAATCGGAATTTCGTTCAAACCAAAATTATACTAACGTGTTAATGAAAGTATCCTTAAACGTAAAGGATTCGTGAAAATATCAAGGCGTGCATTTTGTTTTGTTTTGTAACGTTAATTGGCCTCGTCACCTTCGAGAAGTGTTTCCTGTATTACGATATTGTTTCTGCTTGTTAAATTAGGTTTGAAATATCCCCTGACCTTATAAGGAGTTTCGTGAAATTGTTTATCGATTTAAGTATTTATTTAAAAAGTAAAATCAATAAAATGCTTCTTTCCGTTTTCCGTGATTAATGAAATTTCTCGAGCATTTTCGATCCCGTTCTTTCCAATGATATATAAAGCCTACATCAAGCATATCTTTATCGATAAATACTTTTGCTGATGGGGAAATAGAATCGACGCAGTTGCTTCCGACAATATCGTCCACTATATAAATTAATAAATTAACTTTTATATTTCTGTCTAGAGTATGGTTTCTCTTAATGTTTCTTAGTATATAGATATTTTAGGGTATATTTTCCCGTGTGTAAAGCCGCGGTCGAAAAGTATCATTGTAGCCCATTTATTTGTCATCACATAACATAAATATAGAGACACACGGACACACAAATTAGCCATTACACCCCAGTATTTATCTATATCCTTTTGTCGAGAACGTTAGACGTGACCCCTTACGGGACATGGGGTCTTTGACTCTGAACATTTGTCACACAACTAGATATTTCATTTGTGAGTAATACGAACCTTCACCCCAATGACTCACTGACCACATTAAATATAAAGCCAATACTTAGAATGACCGTTTGATATCGATATTATATGGTACGGCATTGCGGTTTTATTTGTAAACTAAGCGTTAAAAAATTGCAGTGTGCAGTGCAGTGATTCATTTTGTGTATACAATCAATATTTATATAAGCACACTGTGCTGTTTAATTTTTTCTCCTATGTACTTTCATTTGTTTGCACATGCAATTCGCGTATATCAATTGAAAAGTTAATAAAAAAGTAAATCACATTTAATCGTAAT
Source organism: Zerene cesonia (assembly GCF_012273895.1). NCBI lineage: Eukaryota > Metazoa > Arthropoda > Insecta > Lepidoptera > Pieridae > Zerene > Zerene cesonia. The sequence goes on from NC_052108.1 coordinate 2,785,399, forward strand.
AATCTTTAAATAATTATTTTGCCCTTCATTACATTATATATTTCTAAGGTTCTGAGTTAAGATCGAATTACGTCGACGTTGTCGTAGTAACTAAACGCTAGAAGCTTCTAAATTTATATATTTATATAGTGTTACTATTTTATCTGAAAAATAAATAAATAAGCATTAATTGAGTAATGTACCTACTTGATTTTATCAAAAAAAAAAAAACGCCGCCGAATTGGTCGAATTATAAATGGGTCACACTCACGAGAAGCATCATCTTTAATAAACAATGACTAAAACATTGTAATAAATAAAAAAAATACGAAATACTTAATTAAAACGATTCGTCGTACCACAGGGATGGCGCAAACGGGTGCCCCAGAGCGATGCCACACTGTTCACGGTGGCCGGGCGCCTGGAGCGCGACAAGGTGGCAACACCGCCGGTGACGCCGCCGCCGCTCGGCACGCCGCCCGCTTCCTCGCCCGCCATCACGCCCGCCATCACGCCCGCCATCACGCCCGCCGTGCCGCCACCTAACCGCTTCAGGTCGGTTTTCTTACTCGCTTTTCTTTGTCTTTTATTGTGAAGCTGTTTTTTATAGAGAGAGAAAATGCAGGAACGAATAAGCACACGTAATTTAACACGCAAATGGAGGCATATAGATAAGTCATAAACCATCTTACAGAATTTTTGTAGCTCGTTGGTTTTGCTTGCTTTTTTTTTCATATTATACAATTTTAATTATATTTTGTATTTTTCGTTACATATCAATTAAATTTGGAAAAAAAGCTCTTAAATTATCTTACAGAGGTTTAATATGTATGCGAAAACAAAAAAAAAACATATATAAATAGGCTTATCTGCCAATAGTATATACATTAAATCAACTACAATACGTACATATTTTAAAATGTGCTATTTAACATGCATTTTATTATAACAGTATGGATAATCCATACACCTCCATCTCTTTTGTGTCCAATGATACTACTTTGCTTTGTGCCAATCCGGAAACTCAATAATATAAACGCTATTTCATGAGCTTTAAATTGACTTTGTAATCACATTAAAGACGGCAATTCTTGAATCGTTCGACATTTTTCAATATTAAGTTGTAAACTGTCTCGAGTGACGACTGAATCGGCGTTATCGCCCGATCTCGACAAGGAATAACACCTTAAAAGGTTTTGTATGTTGAAACGCGTACTTCAATCGCATTCTTGTCCAGTTAAACGCGATACAGTGTCATTGCGTAATTGGTATTTCCTCAATACGACCTCGCGTACCAATATGGGTATATTATGTTAGCGGGAGCCATTTTGTTTATGTATCGCTCTACAGATAATAAATACTTCCCTTATATATATATAGTTATTGAAAAGAAAAAAAGAAGAATCACATTAAAGCATAAATCAAATATTACTGAATATTTTTTACTTTGTGTCTAGTTTTAACTCACTTTTTAAATACATATTAGGTATTAATAGTCTATTTTTATATCAACAGATCACGAAAAGCGCCAACATCCCCTACCAATGGCTTCGCATCAGGCCCACTGCGGTCCGCTTCATGCGCGGTCATGGGCACAGCTGTCGATGTGAAACCGAAAGAAACGCCCAAAGTCGATCGCGAGTCGTTCAAACGCAGCCACTCTGTCAGCGAGAACATCAGTCGAGATGAGAGTGAGTTACATTGGTTGTTGCTTATTTTACTATGAACATTAATAAATACTAGATCATTACACATATGATGGTTTATAAATCAAAGAACTGAACAATTCTTCTTAAAAAAGAAATCAGTATCGTTTATGCGTTGCCTTTTGTAGTAGATTAAGGTATGCAATTTAAAAATATAAAACCTTTAACATTAATTTGATAATAAAAACAGCGGGTTAAATTCGTCTGAAAAGTCTGTTAGAATATGTAAACCTACTTAAATTTTAACGTCATCACAAACGTCCACGTTCACGTTGAACAATATTCAAATAATTTTAAACTTTATCACTTGTATCACAAATACTAATTTCCCCGTACAGCGTTAAACAGAAACAACTGATACAGTTTTAGACCCTATGACCTTCATAATAAAGTGTATTTTCGCTCGCAGACGAGGAGGCGTCCCCCGGCGCGGAGAAGGCCGGCTGCCCGGTGCGCGTGCCGCGCGCGGACGACGAGACGTTCCACGCGTTCTTCGCGCCGCTGCAGCAGCTGGAGCGGGCGCCGCTCGACCAGCTCGACCAGCTCGACATCGATCTCGATGCCATCGACAGCGGCTCGAGGCAGCTGTGAGTGTCGCTTGCTGGAATACACCTTGATATAGCGAAGATAGCCATGAATGCCATGCCTTCGACTCGTAAATCGAAGAATGCAAGCGCTTTTTTCCGTTTGTAAAGAAAATTGATGATGTTAAACATTCTATTTTTTGATTGAGTGCTATTTAAAATTAAAATTGCTGGGTGCGATGTTTAATTTATAAATATCAATGGCACATAATGTTAAGTATCTGTATGAAAAATTTAGCTATCGCCGAATTTAATTATGTGAAATTAGTATGTTCAACATTATTGTGCCCGTGAAAGTACATTGCAAATCCGCCGATTTCCCGCGTACAGCACAATTAAAAGCATTGTACGGTGCGCAGGCTGTCGAGCGAGTGCGCGCGGCGAGCGAAGCGCGAGCGGCGGCACGCGGCGTCGCGCAACCCGCTGCGGGCGCTGGCCGCGCGCACCGACCTGCGCCAGGAGTACCGCGCGCACGCGCTGCCCACCCGCGACGCGTTCCTTAAGGAGAAGGGTGAGTGGGGGCAGGGGGATGGGTTGCTTCTTCTGAATAAATACACATATATATTTCAAATGTATCCTTCAAAAATGTAAATTTAAAAAACTATATGTAATTGTAGGTATTTCTATTGCATGTTTTAATGCTTCCACCATAGTTATGATTCATGAAAAGTGGCTGGCAATTATCGTTATTAATTTGCATCTTTCTCATGTACATATTATATAAGCACTACTTGATGCTCCTCTTGTCCTTACAACATTTTATCTTTTAGAAAGCTAATACCTTGTACCATAAAACTAAATTGTAAAACAGTATGATTCATTACCATTTCTATAAGTATGGTTTCAAATTGGAATCTTAACAAGATTATATTATTAAACTAAACTGTTCAACTTCCAGTGACAGCGAACTGCGGCCTGGCGGCGGAAGCGCTGGCAGCGCTCGCCAGCAAGGAGGACTTCTCGAGCGTGGCGCTGCGCAGCGCTTCAGCGACCAGCGTGCCCAGCCACGGCTGCAAGCCGCTCATGCTGCTGCACGTCAAGGGCAGGCGGCGGGTGCAAGTGAGTTTGTTATCTTAACGACAATAATTTAATGGCCTAAAGAGTAAAACACCTTATGTAGAAGGGACTATAGATGTACTATCAAGGTTCTTTATTCGTTAATTTTAATTGAAACATATCGTTTTCAGACTCGACTCGTTGAGCCCGTACACACTAACGTGAACCGCGGCGATTGCTTCCTTCTCGTCACACCCGATCAGTTGTTCCTTTACATTGGTTTATACGCTAATGTTATTGAAAAGTAAGTTTCTTTGATTATCATATCAAAGCATTAACATTTTATTCCATTTTAAAATAGTGAAAAGAGATAAAAATAATGAAACTACGGCGTTTATGATTATTATTACATACTTGTAGATTTTCTAATGAATTATGCATCTTATTTTCAGGAACCGAAGTACTGATATCGCAAATCACATTTTAAACACAAAGGATCTCGGCTGCAAGAACGCCACGTCGCTCATCAAAATCGACGAACAAACCAAAATCTACTCGAACAAACATTGGAATCAGTTCTGGTCGCTTCTCGGTGTAACAGACGGTATCGAGGAATATAGTCCCATTGAAACTGGCCACGCCGATGAAGACGAAATATTCGAGTCGTGCATTGTGCAAACAAACATGTGCTATGAAGTGATGGATGATGAATTGGTGCCAATCAAAGAGTACTGGGGCCAAGTGCCAAAGATCGCCATGCTGAACCAATCGAAAGTCATCGTTTTCGACTTTGGATCAGAAATGTACATTTGGTACGGCAAAAATGTGCCCTTAGAAAGTAGGCGGCAAGCCGCGCAGTTGGCACAGGAACTGTTCGACGATGGATACAATTATGAGGAGTGTCATATAAACCCTTTGAATGCAGCCGAATATCAAGGTGCTAGAAAAGATACTACAATTGCAACAAAATCATCAAAAAGTCGACCCGACTGGGCGATCATGTCCAAAGTCACACAACATATGGAAACTATTCTATTCAAAGAGAAATTCCTCGACTGGCCGGATTACAGCCGAGTTATAAAAGTCAAACCACAAGAAAATAAATCGAACGCCGTAGAATTAACACCCTGTGATGCTGAGGAAATGTGGTCCAACGAGTACCAGGATCCAGATCTCATTCTAGAAGGATCCCATATCGGTCGCGGGACCCATTACTACGACAAGGAGTCGATGCGCCATTATGAAATTAAAACGCAATCAGTATGCAAATGGTTGATACAAGAATATGACTATCAAAAAGTCGAAAACGAGTCGGAAATCAGCGAATTTTATTCTGGAGACAGTTATATTATCAAATGGGATTATCAGATAACAGTTTCCGGTAGGGAGCTGAATGGGAAACCTTCGAAACACAACCTCACGGGTAGAGATCGATGCGCGTATTTCTGTTGGCAAGGCAAAGATGCCTCATCCAACGAGAAAGGTGCTGCGGCATTGCTCACCGTTGAACTGGATAAGGGAAAAGGTCCCCAAGTCCGAGTGGCGCAAGGAAACGAACCGCCCGCGTTTTTGAATCTCTTCCAAGGCAATCTGATCATACATCAGGGCAAACGGGACACAGATAAGAACAAATACCGCCTATACGTAACGAGAGGCAACGTGTCGAACGAAGCGTACCTCTTACAAGTGCCGTGCTCTGTGCGACAACTCAGAAGCCGCGGTTCTTTGATCCTGGTCGACACGGAAAAAGCGTGTCTGTACGTGTGGCATGGATCGCGTAGCTTGAAGCACACGAAACAAGTAGCTGTCGATCTAGCGAACAAACTTGTTGCTAGGAAGTCGAAGCACTTGTTTGGCGAAAAGTTTGAGGATGTGAAAGTGCTGGAAATTAAGGAAGGCGAGGAGCCGAAAGAGGTTTTGGAGGCGTTAGGTGTTGCGAACAAGCAGTATTATAACTCTGTGTTGAGTGCGGGCCGGGAGGCGGGGGGCGATGTGACGCCGAGGCTGTTCCACTTCACCGATTTGAGCGGACAGTTCGAGGCGCACGAAGTGCTGTCGCCGTTGCGTCACGAAAGTTTGGTGACGCCGTTCCCGTTCGAACAGAAGGAGCTGTATTCTGCGTCGCAACCCGGTAAGTGTTACTTTTATTGTTGATGGAAGTAATCTAGTAATTATAATAATAATTACATATAAAACACATTTCATATAGATAATCAAAATCTAGCACTTTAAGTTTTTGTAACAGATTTTTTTTTTATTTAAAGAAATAAATATCTTTTTTTTTTCTCATTTCATTATTATTTATTACATTTCCAGCTCTATTCCTATTGGATGACGGCAAGTGTGTGTGGCTGTGGCAGGGCTGGTGGCCGCGCGGTGAGGACGGAGAGCTCGAACCCGTCGAAAGGAACAACGGTACGTACCACTTTATTGCATTGTATTACATTTGTGTTTAATGTGTACGATTTTATACACTTATAGCCTCCCTCGATGCTCTTTTATATTAAGCATAAAAATACCTCTTTAATTCGAACTAGAAATCGTCTAGTGTGCTCTAGATGTTGTTTCATAATTAATTTAACAGTAAACGATATGGTTTTATCAGATATCGAAAGTAAGTAACATAATCAGAAAGTGACACCATAACCTATTAAAAATAGTATGAAAAAAATTCTAAATATTTGTCAGATCTGTCATACAAATTTGACACGTTTTGAGTGTTTGGTTTTTAACATGGTGACCCGAGATACCCCCATAGTAAGATGTGTGTGTGCGTGTGCGTGCGGCAGGCGTGGGCGCGTTCGCGTCGCGCTGGGTGTCGCTGCGCGCGGCGGCGCTGCGCACGGCGGACGCGTACTGGCGCGCCGCGCGCCGCTCGCGCCCCGACGTGCTGCTGGCGCTCGCCGGCCTCGAGCCCCACGCCTTCACCGCGCTCTTCGACACGTGGCGCGACTGCGACGACGCGGCCGACGCCAACATCGCGGTCAGTACTGATGGGGAATGTTCTGGAACGTTACGGAACGGTCGGCGGGAGTGGTTCGATTTTGCAACGCGCTCGAGAATGTTCGAGAATGGTGGTGGATAGTGGGAAATATGTTTAATTTTTATTCTTGAAGCATTGAAATGCTTTAGAAATAGGTTGGTGAAGTTTGCGATGCGCGTTGGCTTAATGGGCTTATCTGGAAGGTGTGATATTGACATTTTCATGTATAACACTTACAGAGTAATCCATGTATAGACTAATTTGTTACTCGGGTGATATTTTAGTAAAATCTAACAAACTGTAAAGATTAGACGATTAGGTCGAGATATGACTTAGGGATAATATGTAACAATAATAATCCAAATAAAAAATTAAATATTAGTAAAGCCATGTAACGGAACTCCTGGTAGGTTGTTTTATAAAGGGGAAGCAGAAAACTATTTTTATATTTGCAATTGGCCTATTTTTATATCAGCCATAAAGATCAAGTATAAAAAAATTAAAATAGCAAGGTGGTGGTTACTATTAATTAATTTTAAGGTTTATATCATATTGCCGTTTTCCACTGTTAGTGTTAAATAAATAAAAATGAAATTGAATAAATTTTTGAAGAAACTTTGAAATGGACAATATTTGCATTGGTGGATGGATGTTATTATAGATATACCTTATTTTTACCCTTTAAATAGTTATGTATGGACTATCTGTTATAAATCTTTTCCTGTGACAATATATTACATTTCATTTCATTGATATGAAATGATTTATTTCAAATCTACGTTGATTTGAAATATTATTTTGCATTTTATAATTTAAAAAAATATTTCAATTTATATACAAAATTTAAATTCAATGAAATCGGTTCAATAGCTTTTGCCTGAAAACACAAAACTTAACAGACCTATGTTTTATATTGTACAAACTTTCGAGTTTCTATGTAAGATATGATACGAGGGGCTGGGGTAATGGTTTAGTATATAAGTGCACTGTAAAGACTCGCACGGGTTGTAGCTGGGGTACAAGGCGGGCGAGGCGGTGAGCGCGTGCGTGGAGCTGGCGCGCGTCACCGCCAGCGCCGTGCTGCTGCCGCTCGCCGCGCTGCAGCGCCGCCCGCTGCCCGACCTGGTCGACCCGCACCACCTCGAGCGGCACCTCTCCTCGCCGCACTTCGCGGTGCGTACGCGCACACTGCACCACTACACGTCACAC
>NC_052108.1:2793855-2799008 GCF_012273895.1 Zerene cesonia
GTCAGAGTGTGTGATTGTGAGAGTGAGAGAAATAATTTTACGCAAATTGTGTGTGTATGTGTAGTGTAGTTGAAAAAATTACAAAGCAAGAATAAAAGTTGGGTTTGTCGGTATGTTAGTGAAGTAGTATACTAAATGACATTGAAATTTCAAGTTATTGCAACTGACAAACATTCCAACTTCCATCATATGCTTATCAACGATACAAAAATTAACATTTATGAATAAGACTAGTACTAAAACAGTTAGTGAAAATGTATAAAAAACGGATTGTAGTGCTACGAATCATGCCTGCGACGCGGATTGCTGTTGCTGCATTAAATGGTGAACTTGTGACTCAGTTTTTATAGTAATAATTGAAGATTTCTCATCCTTTCTTACGTACACCCGACCAAAAGATGTCCAACAAAACTTGAAAGTACCCGATCTTGTGAGATCTCTTGCAAGAAAGAATAGCCGAGCACCCTTGCGAGTTAATTGTTCAGATATAAAAATGGGGGTGTCACCATTTGCCATGAGTCCCAAGTGTTTCGCTTGTAGTTTCGTTTTGTTTTTAATATTGAAAGATTTTGTCATACTCAGTATATCCCGTTTCACTAATGCTGAACTCAACTTAATTACAACAGTTGAGTTCTTTACCGATTCTCCAATTCGGAGCTTAGGACGAACTCTATAAATGTCGCGGATTTGTAATTTATCCAATTTACAGTCAATGTTTCTGGACAGGTGTAAAAACATATTTATTAAATCTTCTCTAGATTCATCATTTTGTATGGGAACATTTTTTATTTCAATATTTGTTTTCCGAATATCCCTTTGTGCATCATCGTCTTTCTCTTCTAGCATGACGATATATTCTCTATCTTTCTTTGCCTGTATTTCCATATCTTGAATTTTTCTTTTGTATTCTTCATTTTGACTCGTAAGCATGGCGATGGAATTGTCTATGTTGTGATTGGACTGTTGTATCTCTTTTATCTTCTCTACAATGGTCTGAAGTTCTGACTGTTGAGTATTTGTAAAAGTAGAAAACATAGCTTTAAATTCTTCCTTAAACTTGTTGAATTCAAAACTTATGTCGTCTTCCCTTCCTCGCTTTAGTCTATGAGTGATATAAGTAGATGATTGAGCAGTTTCAGTCAGTTCATTCAAACGGGAGTCCGAACTAGCTTTGTCAGAACTCATGCCTGGAGATAAACCTGAAGCTTTCTTAGTCGGTGGGCTGCGTTTAAGTGGCATTTTAATAAATAATAAATAACTCCTTTTTTATTTATTTATTCGTGTAATTTATGTATAAAGATGACGTTTATTCAGTTTTCATATACCAGGAAGTTATAAACAGGTGGATGTTAAACTTACTTAAACTTAGAGACTTAGAGACTTACTAGTTAAACATAAAAGCCTTTCTTTGAAAGAAACAGGGCGCTAGTACCAGGGGCGCATAATTCGATAAGAGACTACTAAATTATTATTTGCATATAACACAAATGGACCGTACTTTATTTTCTATTCGTACTCGTATATTAATCAAACGTCATCAACTTGTTATATTTATGACGAATATTCATTCAATAATAAAAGTTCACGGCCAGTAAGTTATTATTGATTTATATTCAAGTTATGTATTAGGGCATCATGAACAATTAAGATGTTTCTTTGCTTGCACATCAAAAAGTCTCAAGCAGAAGAAATAATGATGATATTCTCCATTGATATTGGCATATCTACCAGGGTCTCATAAGTCTAAGTAGGTGTGAATCTTCTTAAAGTGTAAATTCGTTCGTACCTTTATATTAATTATAGCAGTTACTGGATGGAGGACGGAGCGCCACGAACAACGGTTATCGCAGTTGGAGTGAGCAGGACGGCAAGGGATGGTTTTCAACTGCCGCTATAGCCAGCCAGCACAACGGATTGTACTAGGAGCGCAATAATAATGAGAAGGTTTAGCGTAATCGTAGCGTACTCGCTTAGGTCGCAGCTTCATGTACGTATGCGCTCCTCTTTTTCGTAATGGATTATATTGTGGTAAATTGCTAATTTAATGAATAATAAAAATTTATACGGTTATAAATAAACACAACTGCACTTGAGCGTGGTCCGAGAGGAAGAGGATATTATATAGAAGTGATATTAATTTAATGCTTAGTTCTTTTTATTTGCTGAGTCAGTACGTAAGTACCTGAAATTTCATTCAAATGTTATTTGCAAGGGAATGCTCAAAATTAATTCGAACCCTCTTAAAATGTGATCTACATATGAAACGCGGTATCAAATTAATAGTATGTAGATAAGGTACACATTTAAGTTTATTTTTGAAAATACAATAATAATTTTTCCTATTTCCAAGTTATGATTGAAGTGTTTTATGTGGTAGTCGAGCACGCTTCGGCACGAATTGGGCCAGGTCGCACCGGGGAAGTACCACACTCCCACAGGAGACCGGCGTGAAATAGCATTCTGCTGTGTTTCGTTCGGTGAGTGGGGGAGCCGGAGGCCCATATCCTTTTCCTTCCCTTCCCAGTCCTTTCCTTTATTCCTCTCGCCAATCCTTTCTTAAACCCTTCCCAAAAAGTCGGCAATCCATTTGTAGAGGCGTAAGGTCTGTAATGGATTATGCCTCTACAAATATTCATGGGCGGTGGTAGCGTTTACCATCAGGCGACCCACCAGCTCCATTGCCGACTGTGACATAAAAAAAAAGTTGTGTTTTTTTAGTTTTAGTGTTAAGGATAAAACGAATGCCAAAAAATCGTACGCAAGAAATAAATTTATTACACGCTCACGTCAAATATTTACAAAATTGCACAAAGTGATTCTGCTCATAACTCTTAATAATAAATACTAATAACTACTTCATTTCAAAGGAGCACTCGGTCTGGAGATGCGTTTGAAATACACCAACGTCTTAAGCGAAAGTTCTGTGCAGCCATCTATAGAATAGATTTCCTTCATCCAAACTTTCATTTTCTTCATCTTCCGAATCGTCTTGTTTCAGTTTCTTTGATTCTTCATCTTCACCGTCATCATCATCTTCGTCATCATCTTCACCATCAGCTTCATCTTCGACTTCGTCATCAGAATCAGCGTCGTCGTTATCGTCATCATCATCGCCGTCAGTTTCTTCCTGACGATTTTTTTTCAAAATCTCATCCTCGTCATCTCCATTTTCGTTGTCATCATCATTTTGTCTTAAAGATCGACGAATCCATTTCAAAAGTTTGAATTTCCCTTCATTATCATCGTCATCATCATCATCATCATCATCATCATCGTCACCGTCATTCTCCTGGCGTTTCACACTATCTTCAGAATCCTCTTCGTCTTCGGCTTGTCTCTTTTGACGCTTCAATTTGCTTTCGGCATCATCCTCTTCATCATTTTCATCCTCTTCATCATCTTCATCATCGTCATTACCGTTACTCTCTTGACGCTTCAAACTGTCTTCAGATTCTTCCTCATCGTCTTCTTCTTCAGCTTGTCTCTTTAGTCGTTTCAATTTACCCTCTTCATCGTTCTCGTCTCCTTCACCGTCGTCGTTATCATTTCCGCTATCTTCATCATCGTCATCTTCATCATCATCGTCATCCTCTTGTCGTATCAAACTATCGTCAGAATCTTCTTCATCACCTTCGCTTTCAGTTTGTATCTTTTGATGCTTCAATTTACTGTCAGCATTAACCTCGTCCTCATCCTCATCATTCTCTTCATCGTCTTGTCTTTTGCGACGTTCGTCTTCGTTGTCCTCATCATCTTCGTCCTCTGCTTGTCTCTTTTGACGCTTCAGTTGCTTGTTTACTTCTTCCTCGTCCTCTTCATCATTCTCTTCATCGTCTTGTCTTTTGCGGATTTCTTCGTCGTCATCCTCGTTGTCTCCGTCTTCATCATCTTGTCTCTTACGGCGTTCTTCGACATCATCAAATTCTTCGTTGTCGGTTTCTGCTTGTCGTTTTTGACGTTTCAATTTATCTTCAGCTTCATCATCCTCCTCATCTTCATCATTCTGTCTTATGCGGCGTTCTTCGTTGTCATTATCATCATCTTCATCATCCTCTTCATCTTCATCATTCTGTCTTTTACGACGTTCTTCGTTGTCATTTTCATCATCTTCATCATTCTGTCTTCTGCGGCGTTCTTCGTTGTCATTATCATCATCTTCATCATCCTCTTCATCTTCATCATTCTGTCTTTTACGGCGTTCTTCGTTATCATTATCGTCATCTTCATCATCAACTTGTCTCTTGAGACGCTTCAATCTATCCACACCATCATCCTCATCATCTTCATCGCTGTCATTTTGTCTTCTGCGGCGCTTTTCTTCGTCATCAGATTCTTCATTTTCCTCGTCTTCTGCTTGTCGCTTTTTACGGCTTATTTTGACTTCGGATTCATTATCATCATCTTCTTTATCTTCTTCATCTTCATCCTCAACTTGTTTTAAGGTACGTTTTTTCAGCACTGTTTTGAATTCATCTTCAACATCTTCATCGTCATCCTCCTCCTGTCTTTTCGATCTCTTAATCTCGTCTTCTATTTCGTCGTCATTTTCAACTTCCTCTTGTAATTTTATACGCTTATTAGATAATTGTTCGAGAGATTCCCCAGAACCCTCAACTTGGTCCTCGTGAGAATGATCGTGGTTATGTTCGTGGTCATGGTCATGATGGTGGTCATGGTCGTGATGATGATGATGGTGGTGGTCGTGATCGTGGTGATCATGATCATGATCGTGATGCTTCACATTTTTTCTGTTATCCAAAGGTATAATTTCTTCATATTCAATATCACCTTCTTCTGGCATATCAATATCGTCTTGTTTAATTTGTCTCTTCCTAAGCTTATTATCTTCTTCGTCTGATTCTTCAGAAGATTCTGAATCTTGTTCCTCTTCCTCTTCGGGTTCCTCTGTTTCAGCCTCCTCTTCCTCATCCTGAGCTTCATCTGATTGTTCTTCACTATCATCTTCATTTTCTTCTTCTTCTGGTTCCACTTCTACTTCTTCGGATTCTTCTACCTCTGGTTCTGGTTCAGGCTCGGGCTGTGGGATTGGGGTTGGTTCTTGTTCGACTTCACACCCAGCCGGTGGATCAGACGAGTCGCATACCTATAAATGTAGAATGAAAAAATAATTATTTTTCATGTATAATCCAAGT
>NC_052108.1:2800008-2820573 GCF_012273895.1 Zerene cesonia
AAACGTTCCGCCGCGTTTAATGAGCTATTATACTCAAAATATAATAATAATAGTCTAGTTTGTTTATTTACCAAAAATTATTTATCCTACCTGTTCCTGCTCATTAAACCATGCTCCGTAAGGGCATTGCATCAAGTACGACCGTCCAGCATAACATTGGAAGTAGAAAGTGCAACTGTCGGCGCTAGGAATCCGTAAGAAGTTCTCTTGGCCGATGCATAACGTCTCCGGATCTTGTCTCAATTCGATTGAGAAGGCGGAGGCGCTGACCAGCGCCGCCGCGAAACACATTACGCTAAGGGCAGCTGAAATAAATGAATACAGATTAATGTTCTACGGTATTCATGAACGTCGTGGATGGAATTGCATAGTGTGTTGGCGCCATAACATAATGATTGTTAATATTTACACCCAGTTAAATACTAATGCTTATTTAAGTGCGAATATTCACGCATGTACCTACTATGTGCGTAAACATTCGATTCACATTGTAAACATTTGATTAATATTTAATAGATATTGCAATGAGAACCGTATCTCAACAAAGTAATTTAAGTTTAAAAGAATGTCTTGCAAGACCCTTGACGTTAAAGACTTTTCAATACTACAAAACCGTGGGTGATCTAAATTGCACCTGAGACAGGAAGTTTTTTGAGAAGCAGGACAAATTTCTATAAATAATAAATGAACGTCTAAACTGATTGCCATCCGAAGTAAGTAATATAGGTGAAATCTAAATTATTTGTCCAGAATAGACTTAAATTGATAAGCGAATTTATAGTTTCAGTTACATAAATGATTTACTTTCCATTATAACATATACATAATACAAGTGAAATGTTTAGCTTTTAGTTACCAAATAAAAAAAAATATGATAATATAATTTTCCCTTAAATAATCTTTTATCACAGCACTTAAAAACATTTTTCATGAAGTGGCCTGCCTCTTTGAGATAATGGAAACCGAACAAAAAACAGCACGTGATTTCGTGATAGCGTTTCAAAGAGAACTACAAAAGCTACAAATGTGAAGAGACTATTAATATTAGGCTAATTATATTTTTCAAACTAAACTTAACAATATGTTGTATGATTATATATACTTATACTAAATCAACCAATCACTTTTATAACAGCTATAGGGATGGAGGAACCTTAGTTTTAACAAAGGTGCTGTATAATCTTTGAAGAATATTCAAGACATTTCGAATTCATTTCAAGGAAATGACTTCAGACAATGTTAGCTCCGAATTGCATCTGAAACTGTCAACTGCCTCATGAATGAATAATTATGTAATCATCCCGAAATGCAACGGCAGCGCGAATGCTGTTGGAATAATGGTAATTCCTGGATTTAATAGCATGGGTTAATGGCGTAATATTGGAACTAGCTACTAAAGGTTTATTGTTTTTGAAAACACCATCAATATAACTTACGGCCACTGAAGGGTTGTTAATATGATCAATAATAAGCGAAGCATTTTAACTCTGATTACTCATTCAAAAGTTTACTTCTTACTCGTACTTCCAGAGTATTTATCGCGAAATTTTTAAAGGTTACATAAGTGGAAAAATCGTGAATGCATAATCAATACAATGATGATCGCCCGTTTCTTTTTAATCACTTGACTAGCCTAACCTATACTTGTATTAAACAAATGACTGTTTAAATAATAATTTAATACTTACTGTTCATTGCGACCGCGATGAAACGTGTGTGCGATCCGCGACAAAAGTAATGGATGCAGAAGTAGCACCTGAATTTTATCGAGGAAACAATATCTACAGATATATATCGATAACGTCATCTAGGATTGCGAGATACAGGCACAGGTGATACTGTCCATCAAGCATCTGTGCATTGATATCTAACATTGAGCCGTATTCATAGTGGTTATAGATATACTGCGATTTTCTTGTTACTGTTAGCAGTTTAAAGCGAGTTTTCGAGAAAAGTCCGTCTCCGTCATTTACTCTCTTTATGCTGTTGTATATGTCTGATACAATCCCTTGCTAAAGTGCTGATTGGTTTATTATAAAAAGTAGATCCCCAATAGCACGTTACGTGCGGAAATTCACATTCAATATTCACAATGACTTTTCAAAATTCGTTAATAGATTCAATAATCTGATGAACTACTCACCCTATAGCAAGTAGTTAATACATATTATGCCAGTTGTTTTAATACTCTACTTCTATTCATCATTCAACATTCACCAAATACTGTGAAAGATGGTAAAAAACGATAAAACTCCTATGAGCCGTTATTGTTCTAATAAATAACAAAATACTCGCATTTTTTTTCTGTTAACTTAGTCACATCAAAAAAAGTCACAGGTCATCGCAAACATTATATCACGCCCTAATAATTCCTTTGACCATTTAAAACGTAATTCCAATAAACAGCGTTTTCTACTTAACCTTGTACTTGGAGGCATACATATTGATACCTTTATTAATCAATTAATGTAGAATGATTAATTGCCTAGGAATGCTAAAGAACTTAGATTAACTCTTTAGATGCCCTATCACTGACTAAACCACTGTCTAACGAACGATCTTATTTTATTCAAAAGATTTGTACCAAACAGTTTTGAGTGAGGACGTCAGTAAAATACAGTAATCCGTAAGACTTCAAAAAGCTAAAAAATTTCCATAGATTTTTGTTGGATGTGTTGTTAAGTATTTATCTTTTGAACACTGTATTATCGCCACGGTTTCTTTATTATGAGAATGTATAATGAAATTTATTTTAAAACAAGGATAAACATATATTCTAATGAGTATGTTAACTACCTATTTATTAACTTGACGTTACTGTATTATGAAATGAATTGAATGAATTTATTAAAATGTATATTTGTATTTGTTATGTTTTAAAGTAGATAAATATGTGACTTTATGTTGATATTTTTTCTTAAAACGAAATTAAAGAATTATTAAATTTTTATGATTACATAATAAACATTAGCTTTATAAGTTGTAACATCACTACATTGCATAAAACATTTTTCACGCTTTTCTGTCCTTATGTCCCTATGCCCCTATGCCCCTATGCCCCTATACCCATTTGATGGGGTTTTTTAAGAGGTAGAGTGATTCGAGAGGACGGTTTGATGTTTAATAACATCTATTATAAACTACTCCAATTTTACGCGTGCGAATCCGCGGGCGAAAGCTAGTCACAAATAAAATAATCGTCCCTGGATTGAGAAAGTGGCGAATTAACTGTGTAGTTATACACTTTAAGTAAATATAAAAAAATCTGCACATTTATAAAGCCCTGTATTAAATATTGAAAGGTGTAAAATTTAGACAGTTTTTTTTTACATTCATATTAGGGATCGTGTAATGGCAAATAGCAACACAAACATCAGGAACAACCCCTGAAATTGTATCCATTTCACAACGCTATTTTCTTGTAACCTCATTTTACATATAAGAAAAAAACGTACTAAATACTCTACCGTGCGATCGTTTCTTGTTCAATATTTAATTCCATTTCCATAGGCTCGTTTAAAACAACCTTAATTATGCATGAATTCTAGATTTCTCGGCGCCAGTGGTCACCACAATCTTATTGCCAAGCGAATATCTACATTATCATATAGTTAACAGCATGACTTTTATCACGAGCGAAATGCGATTCACAAAAATGATTGAAGTTTGATAACTATGTACCCGATAACGTATTCGACTTCAAGGTCAGATTTAACTGTAACTCTTCAATATTTTTGTGCAATGTCATAATTTCTGTATTTATAATATCATCATAAGTAATTGTTACGGGTGTTTGATAGAGCCACAAGGAACTGGGAGGCAATGTGAAATCCCACAGGCAAGAATCAATGTAACATATTAACAATGAATCTTATAAATTTCAGTACACTAATGATTAGATGACCATTTCGTTATATGGTTATTTCATTATACTGAAATTTCACAATTTACTCGATAGAGCCGTGGTGATTCTCGCTTGGCACTTGGTTTATTTGATAAATGTGTGTGTGTTCATATATATTACACTTTAGAAAATCCATGTATATTCTGCACCATGTATAATTAACCTATCTAAAAAACATATCCTAGTAATATATTTACAAAAGGTCATAGATGTGCCAAAAACCTTTATTGCATTTAAATTTTCTTTCAATGGAATTAATTTATGACCTTTAATTTCGAGAAATCAAACCGAATCCGAACACTTAAATATCAAGGAAGTAAAGTGAAATAGTTTGAAATTTGAACCACCATTTACTTACGCTACCCTGAAAGAAGACTTACGTATTCTCATTATTTGGTTAAACTTTCAGATTTCCAGAGCAAAAAAATTAATTACTTTCCCAGATCGAGCGCTGCGCTTTGTATTTGTTTGTAATGAGGTTTCACTGTAGTTTCCCTGAAATCTTATACCTCTATCAAACTGCGTCATTACTTATTACCTAAGCTAATGTATAAAATAATAATTTATTTACTCCCGACAAGGCGTTTAATTTCTCCTTTATTTTAAGAACTGTTTCAACAACAACAAATCAATAGTATTCCAATGTTGTAGATTTTTTTATATTTTATAGGCTTATGGATATACAACATATTCATAAATGTCTTTAAATGAATTGCTAATGTATTATTTTTATAAACATGTTATAATATCTCTTTCATAAAATTAAATATTTACTCACCACATACTGCATACATTAAAAACTAAATATAAATGTTTTGCTCCTAAATTATTATAAAACTATTGGGTTTTCGTAACCACTATGAAATTATAACCAACATCGACCAGGGTCCCCTCGTTCATGTATTTCATGATAATGCTAATCTTTAAAGTAGAAGTCATTATGCTTAAGAGAAAAAGTTACAATTATTATAGTTATTCTTATCTAATTAAATTAACTAAACCATCAACCGAAGAGGACGATTTGAGTATCAGTTGATTAACTTCATTTGCTGTTCCGCATGGTATCACGATACAGAGTAAAGTATTTTAAATTATTTAATCTTAGTTACAGAAAGTTAGTAGAAAGAAAGAAAAAAAGTGAAACAATTGTGTAATATAAATATAAAAAGACGACAATAGAAATCATTGATGCTCTTTTCGTCTGAACATAGTTACAGATAAATTTTCATTTTCTCTGTCCGCATGAAAACAGGATCTCTTATGTTAATATATGTAAATACCGTGACACGTTGTATGTTCACGATGCCTCCTACTACTTGCGCACCATGTGCAGTTTGATCCGACTTAAAAGATAGGACAGCTTCATCATCATCATCATCAGCCCATACGTTCCCATAACTGGGACATAGGCCTCCTATGAGGCTTCAGCCTATAATCCACCACGCTGGCCAAGTGCGGGTTAGCAGATGTCACAGGTCGGTGAACTTTTTGATTCTTGGACATGCCGGTTTCCTCACGATGTTTTCCTTCACCGTTTTAAGCAGTGGTGATGTTATCGCATGTGCAGATAAATTGAAAAATCCATTTATTTCCTGCAGGCCCGCCCGGTCTCGAACCCCGACTTATTGATTTTGAAGTCCGAGGTTCTCTCTAGTGAGGCTATAGGATAGCTTATATTATTTTAATTACGAAATATCACTACCCGGGCGGAGACATGGCGTGCAGCTAGTCATTACTAAAGTCTCCATTTTATTCACAACTTTTTTAGGGATGTATGGCAATCCTTCCAGCATGGCGTGCAATAATAGAAAAGAAAATAATTAAACTATTAACAACAATAATTAATATATGTAGAAAATTCACATAACCGCTTCATACATCATTTACAATCCCAAGGCTTTCCCCGCATAGTTACCGTTTCCAAGGGATTTTCAGTGCAAAACCTTTTCTACGTCCTTTTTCAGGTTTCAAACTATATTTACACCAAATTTCATCTAAATAGTTTTAGTGGTTTAAACGGGAAGAAGAAACTGACTAGTAGACAGAGCTATTTTTGGATTTGTATAGCTTATATTAGAGATATAAGCTAAAAGAAAAAATTATATCATTAAAGCCGCTATGACGTCGTTGCTAAAACCAATTCAAATAAAAACATTCAAAGTTCTGTTTGAACTGTTAACCCCTATTTGTTCTCGCGAGAAATTTATGTGACGCAGCATTTTAATCTGATGCTCTGCTATATTTTTCATTGTTTCAGTCAACTTTTTGAAATGAGCAAGTTATTGGATGAGTTTATTAATTTCATTTTTCCATTTTTAACATATTGAAACTAGTTGATCCGTTCCTCCATTCTGTTGAGAATCAATATAACTACATAGGTAACATATATCGACAGCACAACTCACTTTTTTTAAATGTTCACGGTCGGTGGTAGCGATTATCAGTATGCGACCCACTAGCTCCTTTACCGTAATAGAAAAAAAACATAATAAATTGTCATATTCACAGCACATTCAAACTGTGTCACTCAGTATTAACTGTCTTTTATTTGCTTGTTTTTTATAATAATTATATACAATTTTTAAAAATTCACAAGAAATTTTTAAGTTGGCTTCCACATTTCGTCATAAACGATAATGAATAAAACAAATCCTATAGCGCGAACGTAACTCACGTAAATGCAATTAGTAAAAATACCGTGATAAAAACTGTAGTGTCCGTCAAAAATTACGAAGGTTCCCAATGCAGGCTATCTGCTATCCGACACGTCCGGACTAATCCGACATTCGGTCGAATAATTGGAAATCGGATGTATCTATAGATTCCACACGCCCACAACTGAGATAGTTTGCTTACTGAGAAATAGATTAAACGCAAACCAATTCATTGCTTATTAAATACGTATATTATAGTTTTTAGTAATAAGCGTAATTGAGGTGTCCTATCTTACCTTTTTAATGGACTTATGATTATTAAAATGCAAACTCTACCTGTAACAAAAAAGCAAATGATTAATTATTTTGTTCAGACTGACCTTCAAAAAGGATAATCTCATTAGGGGCAAAGCTTGTTTTGATTAAAATACAAGGATATACAGACAAAAAATTGGAAATTTTGCTATTAGGACATTGCTGATTTATTCCTAAGTATAAAGTATAAATAAAAAAGTTTCTACGAAAAAAGTCTTCTAAAATATATAAAGTTCAAGGTCTAAGTAAGTAATAACTTGATTAATAAGAAACAATATTAAAACATAAAATAGATATAAATAAGCCATGGAATGGCAATATTATCGGACTCGAACTTTAGAACAAAATATTCTAATAATAATGAGAGGAGTTCTTTATAAATTTATTTAAAATAGTGTTGAATGAGACATAAAAAGTAAGGTTCATTCATCATTTTCAACTAAAAGCGAACACGTCAATACGTTCCAGTTCAGTTTTATTTATAAATGAAAAATATTTAACTAACTGTTGCATTAGCTCAACGGTCTGATATTTATTTAATTAACTCACATAACTTTCATTTTTGTATTTATAATTCTAACGATTTCTAAATCAGCACCTTTAGGTTATATGAATGAAATAAATAATTAAATTGTTTATTTTTTCTAAACTTTTCTACATAATTAACTAACAAAATACAGGCTTTAAGTGTGGAATGTCTATGTAGGTGTACCTCTGTAATAGGCCTTTAGGTATTACCACTAGGATCAACAATGACATTTTAATTGGATAACAATATGGAAAATTTAATAATGTTCGTGTTATAACATCTGCTAGGAAGATCTTTGTTATTATAGCCTATTGTATTGAATGACTATCTCATTTAACATATATTTAGACAGACAGAAAGATTAACGTTCAGGTTATGAATATCTATTCATTAACCCTTAGTCATTTATATTAAAGTATAATATAAAAAACTAGCTTACCGCCCGCGGCTTCGCCCGCCTTAGTATTGGACTTACCTTTTAACTTTTTTTTGAACTATTCATAATCCACCAAATCTATTGTCGAGTTTTAGAGAGACCAACGAACAGCAATTGATTTTTATATATATAAGATAAATCTTGTCATTATAATAGGTATATAAGTACGAATGTTTTATGTATTTGTGTTATAAAAATTAACTGGAGCATTTCAAGTATATTCAATGCGCTTCAAAATGGTTTAGTAGCGCTTTATACAAACATAACATTTTATTTATATTTGAAAATAATACGTACAGATCGTAAATACTGTTTAATCGCAGACAAATAAATTGTTAAATGTATAGTAATCAATTACGTAGCAAGTGGGTGGCTTTCGATTTGTTTTGATTTTAACACAATATAGATTACATACATGGATAGAGGGTGTTATTCAACATGTTTACTTTGTTGTATTTTAGTTTTATTGGAATAGTAAACTATATAATGTATAGACTATATATAATAGCCTAAAAATATTTATCTATTTTTTGACGATTACAGAAAATCATACGTGTAAGCAAAATAGTAAATAGTCATAGCATCTTTGTTCCCAAAGAAGGCTTATAAGACGCGATTCTAACTTTTTTACATTCAAGGAATAAAAATTAGTATAAGATTGATCTTTATTTAAATATGTTCCTATACTTTGCTTAACAATCACAATATAACTTAATTATCATCTAAAATACGTAGAGAGCAGCCCTCTTTCTGAAAACGTTAAACAATAACACAAGTTAAAGAATATAAATAATTTGAAACTATCATTTAGTTGTACTTCTAGAGGTTCAAACGTTTCAGTATGAAAGTGTATAAGTGCTAAATAAGCTTTGATCAGAGAATAGCAATAAAAACAGTAGGTATTTTCCCGCTTAACGGAGCGTAGTGAGAAGATCACGTGACCTGCACTGATGCACTAATGGCTACGGTACTATAAATAAATATAGTGCACATTATTTGAAATGCAGTTGAAATTATCGTTGAAAATGAAAATAGATTGTAAATAGAGGACGGGTCGATTGATTTTTGTGTAGCCATGAAATTAAAATAAAGATTTAGTTTGGCTGTTACATCTTATTGTATGATGGTTAATTAGTATATCGAATATATATACGATAGACGCATTACATTATGTTATGATTTTAAAATGTGAACTTTAATTTTAGTAGTAGGCGTCTAAGACACGTGTTATATATTGTAGGTTTATGTTTCATCTTCGTTAATACAAGTGGATGTATATATATTTACTAATATAATCTTTATCTTGGGACGTTACCTAATTCAGACGAATTAACTCTAATTTGATCAGAATATGTTTAGTTGTTATAGATACCTTTACCTACCAATCATCCAAATGAGATGCCTATCCCCAATCTTAATCTCTTCTTGTTATTATTGAATGAAACTAAATTTTTTTATAATATGAACTAAAATTATTATTACAACAGTCATTATTTTCCATTAGGTACTATGCTCTATTAAATTGTTTGTCAAAATTAATACCTTTAATACCTACTTATACTTCGGTATTTAGGCTGACTTAATGTGATACTTGATTTGATAATTCGGTTGATAATAACACATTTAAAAGCTAACGCGCACAGGTGACTTTTGTCACGGTAGCTCTAATGTGTTCGTCATTGTCACGACATATTTACTAAACAGTGTGTACTCGCGATGAGACACAGTGAAAAAACTTTCTTGAAATTGGAGCGCAATTTGCCGATATAGATTTCGAAGAGACACTAGCTGCGCCCCGCGGTTTCACCCGCGTAAGTCCGTATCTCTTAGGAATATCTTGATAAAAAGTTGCCTATATGTTATTCCAGTTGTCCAGCTGTCTACGTACCAAATTTCATTGCAATCGGTTCTGTAGTTTTTGCGCGAAAGAGCAACAAACACACACACACATTCTTACAAACTTTCACGTTTATAATATTAGTAGGATTGGACTCCGGAGAAAAATAACGCGAAAAGTCCTCACAGCCCATTCCTTCTTTCCAGTCGTTAATCCTTTCCTTATCCCTTACCCCTTAAAAAGTGGACAGCGTCTTCATATAGGCTGCTAATACTGCTTCTTTCAATGTTCATGGGCGGTGATGATAGCTTACCGTCAGGCAAACCACCAGCTCAGATGCCTGATCTGACATAAAAAAACTGCTTGTTAGAAGACTGTCACCCAGTTGTCACGTGCGTGCAACTCTTTACATATTCACGGACTAGATAAGATCGACAAAGCAGTCATGGTGACAAAAGTGGCCAATACGCGTTATGTTGAATATCAACAATCTAGTAAGCGCCTTCGAGTGGTGATAAGAATAATGTATTTTCTAGTATTTTGAAACGAAAATTAAATCTACATGAATTTTCTATGTTTTCAAATCCAAATTTCGCAAATATGTTTCTAAGAGTGTTTCATATCTACAATTTGACTTTCAATAATTCTGAGATATAATAACGAGATAACGATATCTTATCTTTCACTACCACTGCAGTTATCTAACTTACATTTGAATCAGACCCTTCTCTTTTTTGAATATTCGATAACTATTTTGAAATTAAAGATTTTGTAACACATATTTCAATTTTCACGGAAAGACTATAATAGACTTTCGCTAACTAAATGTAATGGCACAATGTTAGTAAGTATTCAATAAAATAATTGAAATTTTATATTATAGTCGTTAATTCAACGCTTCTGATAACAAAAGATAAACAATTATTAGTTACTAGCGTTCCGGCCGCTTATTGTATGGAAATACCCATAGGAATCAGATGTGTTGAATGTCACCCTATAGTCTCCTAACCCAGTAAATAGTTAATCATCTCTAACTATCTCCAGACTCAAATATCGAGCCATAAAAACATTCATTTTTGTCATGAAAGTAAGACAAACAAAAATAAAAAAGAATAAACACACTTTCGCATTTATAATCCTACTAATATTATAAATACGAAAGTTTGTAACGATGTGTGTGTGTTTGTTGCTCTTTCACGCAAAAACTGCTGAACCGATTGCAATGAAATTGGAAACTGGAATAACATATAGGCAACTTTTTATCCCGACATTCCTACGGGATACGGACTTAAGCGGGTGAAACCGCGGGGCGCACTATTAAATAAGGCTACTACTTACTACAAGTAATAGTTTAAATTGTATGAGCATAATTAAATGGATTTTAACTAAACGGAAAGTAAACAGGTTTGTTCTGGGTAAATGAATGATTACTTCTTCAGTTTGACATAATGTAGTTCTTGTGGAAGAGGTAATTGATGAGGTCCGGTCCATTACCTCGAACTATGAAAAAATTCTATAGAGAATGTACTAAGGATGTGCTTATTTCAAATGAATTTAAATTCGTCCAATTCAACACATACGCTCAATCAAATAAGAAATTCACCTTTAAAAAGTCAAAACTCGGATTTTTAGAACAATTTTAAGAAATAATAATTGAAGGATACAAATCAGCCCTTTAAATATGTAATATTGTCCGTACTTTGGACGTATCGTGAGACATTTCTTTGTTAATATTTATTTACCTACATACTTTTAAATTGTAAAATTGTTAAAGTTTCAGTCATCATTACATCGTGAGTTTAGGCATACCCATTTTTTGATTTGAAAATAACACTATCTAGTAATTTTCATAATTATTTAGTATGGATACGATTGCGAAATAATAAACGAAATTGTAATGCCTTTTATCGCAATACTTTTTCATTTGGTTATTGACGTATTAAAATAACTTTTACGAAGGTAAATTAAAAAGCAATTTTTTTACATGCACATTATAAAGTAATTTATTACCATCAGTTCAATTTCATTCAATTCAATTGCATTAAGGTACCAATAATTACGAACAATGTACATGTCAGTTTTTCTTATATTAAACAGTTTCACTGTCACACCACGGGATGATACCTACGCGGAAAATAACTTTATAACCTTGAAATGAGACAATGCGAAGTTAAAAATAGTACATCGAGCTTTTTGTAAACATGTCATATGAGTGTATGGGGCTGAACAAATGGCCACAGTAATGGACTTCATCTATTGTTGTTGGACAATGAATCTTCGGCTTTGTTAATAAGTTGCATGCAGGATACAGACTTGTAGGCGTAGCGTTGCGATGCGGTCATTTGTTCCAATTGAAAATATACGCGCTGTAGGTACCTATTTGTGGCAGTGTGTGTGATTATTATTTTTCATTGAACAGTTCTTATATGAGTGAAGAATGATTAGTCTTGTTCATCTTAACTTGCTGCTTTGATCGTCTTGTATTGTTAGTTGCTGATTAATCGCAAGGGGTAAATATGTACTGTTATACTGAGGCCTTTTGTTTTTCTTAATTACGATATCAATATCCATAGCTTGGTATACTATATTTAAGACCTTACACACCAGACATATAAGAAGCTACCGTCAACCGTTCCTTCTAATATTTATCAGAAGATATAATTTCTATTCGTATCTAAATTATTTTTGATGATTCTCTTTTGAAAAAGGCAAACCTAGATATAACTTTAGCAAATAATCAACAAGAAAGCTATAACATACTGTCCTGTATTCTACAATCGAACCATTAATTGCAAACAGGGCTTTCTTGAACGGGAAAAACACAGTGTTACCATAACCGTGATAAATGTGTTTAATATCGTCACATATATCATGTAGACGCAAATATTTACGTGATTTGTCTTATTCGTTGCTAACGTAACATTATTTTTTAGACATAAAAAGTAAAAGGATTAAAATCCTTGTTTATTATAATGCCGTTAACCAGTTGACCCGTCAAACGTTGTAAGTACTACCACCTGACCTTACCTATCTTTAGAACTTAATAACCTATTCTGAGCCCTTGCGAATATACACAAAAATATTAATAAAAGTCTATAATAATTAGGGTAGAAACTGTTTACACTTTATGGACAGTTTTTGATTTTATTAAACTTGAAAGGTATGTCTTATCTGGGAGTCGAGCACGCTTCGGCACGAATTGAGCATCATGTCATCTAGACTCTTGTAGTCCGCTTTAATACAAAAACTGTCTAGTGGGCAATGTTATCAAGGTTATAACCTAATCTAAATTTTAAACAACTAAACAATCTTAAGAACATAGTGTCCAATTCTGTTATAACTTATTATTATAAACCAAATTATATTAATTAAAAGATATAGGTAAATATTTTCTAAACAAAGGTACCGACGTCCAAAAATTTTCTAAAACAAAAAAGATACAATCAAACTGAGAATTTTCTTCGATTCCGGCAACGTCGTTTAATAATAGAGTAAACATTAAAATTTAATATCAATAATCTTAAAAAAGGGCAATAAACGTATTTTATTAGACATGACAAATTTACCCGAAGTTCTTTTCATTATTATAAGACTTTCCCAGTCGTCAGGTACACTCGAGAAACCAATTTTAACTTTAGTGTTTTTCGTCCGCACTTGGCCTTAAAACATAGGTTAATTTTTAAAGGAGGAAAAACAATCTTTGGTTTCTATAACGTTTTTATAAGACAGGATGAAAAATAAATGTTTTAATTATTGTAATGCTTGTCCATATTTTTGTTTCTTTTATACAGATTTGAAGAAATTTAAAACTAAACTTTTCTACTACTACTAAGATGACAAAACATTTCTTTAATTAATTTAACAATGTAACCTAAGGTTAACTTAGGAGTAAGCGTTAGTTTCGTAATATTCTTTTCATAATATTTAGTTCGTGAGATCAGTGGTGGCTCAGTGGTAAGGACCTCGCTCTTAAAGCGAAAAGTCAGAGGTTCAAAACCGGATGAACGTGCATGAAATAATTTTATTTACAATTTATCTGCACATTATTGAAATCATCACTGCTCAAAAAAGTGGAGGAAACCGGCATGTCGAAAAATCATTAAATTTCAAAGAATTCTTTCAACCCGCACTTGGCCAGCGCAGTTGATGGCCTGAAACCTCACGGGAGGCTCGTGTCCCTGCAGTGGGAACATATATGGGCTGATGATGACGATGATGATGATTTAGTTTGTGTTGGTGAAATTTAAAAAAATGTAACTAGTTTAAAACGTTCACCTGACACCTACAAAAAATTTAATATTCCCTCTTCTCGAATGACGTGCATGCAGATGTGGATAACTAACTACGTGACTAATGTATATAAAATGTATCCTACGTAATATGCTTTTATCAATTGCAGTATTAGAATTGTTTTCGAAAACATCGCATCGGGTGTGTGATAAAATTTACTTTACGATATAGGTATCTAGATCACCGAAACGTATCTACATAATAAATCTTATATTACGAAGCCTCGTCAGTCGTTTCGCATGACAATATCTCCGTTTACAAAGAATACGACAGAATTGATCTTTACTTGGAATTCAAGATTTTCTCGTAAACTGGTATTATAATACGACGGCGTTTTTAAAAGGTTGTATTTTTTTGATCCTTTTTCATTGCATAAATAAATTTTTTATGACGATGTTATAATCAACCTAATTTTTTACCAGTATGTATCAACGAGTTAAAAACTGTTTATAAACTAGATTCTAATAGTAGCATTATGGTCAATTATAATATGCAATATGAATGCATATTGTAATTGGCCATATATGTATTGTCAATTATAATATGCAATATTATACCTTCTAGGTTGTAGGCCTACAACCTAGCTGTAGTCCTTCCATAAAATGTTTACAACACCTTTTAAGACTCTAAATTTGCGAATACTTATAGGCGATGGAGATCGCTCGCAATTAGGCTCGTTTATTCGTTTAAAAATAATACACATTTCAAATTTTTTTTGGCTTCTGTGTCATGATAAATAGTATTATAATTATGTTTTTATGTACAAAAAAGCGAGTGGACAATTGAACTGTTGGTTGGCCTGATGGTCGACGATCACCACCATCTATAAAAAATTGTAGAACCAGATAAGAAGGGATAAGGAAAGGATTGACGACTGGAACAAAGGTATAGGCGGAGAAGGGTGAGGAAAAGGAAACGGGCTAAAGATTCCCTATAAATTATACTCTAGCTACATCGCTTTTTGGAGCAAACTAAATAATTAATAATGTTGAATGTTATTCATTAAAAATGGTTTAAAAATTTGAATGAGTAGTTTTTAGAAGTATAGAATGAAAACCAAGATGAAGATGAAATATTAATGTGGTTCTTATATCTATGTAAAGATTAAATAAGCAATTAATGAGAAATTTTAGCAATTAAACTAGCTAGTGGACCTATATTCTTCTCCAATAAATATATAATACATTTTAAAGACGGATGAAAATCGGGGTGCCTTACAAAAGTAGATAATACCTGCAAAAAAATGGTCGTTTGGTGACAAACAAAGGAACAGACAGACATTGAAGCTTTAGTCTTGAGGTAAAATTTTATTTTACTTGGCCTTTGTGTATGGAGCCCAAAAGATTGCAAATTAAAACGATGTATTTATTTGTTAATGTTAGACAGGGTTGGGGCTACGTAATGACGTATGTAATAATACTTCCCTGTTTCAAACCACAAAGATTTCAGCAGCCCAATTGAAAACAGTATCATATATTAATGATATTTGATACTTTTGGAGAATACAAATAAGTACGAAACCGACCGTAATAGGACTTGTTGTTTCAACGTTAAATATAAATAACAGCTTGCAGTTATGTGAGAATCCTCTGGTTAATTTTTTATTTTTAATTGAACACATAAAAAGTATAGACTGATCACATTCACATTCTAAAATTCTTAAAAACATATCATTTCTCGTAGAAATTATATGTTTCATAGCGGTGATGGCTAGTTTATCTCTCAGACATAAAATTCATCATAATAACGCTCTATTGAAATAAAGACAAACATACACCACACTTTCGCAATAATTATAATATTAGCAAGGATAGACAAGACTTAAACCACGTACCATTAAATATCTACCAGTTTTTTTGGCACGGTCAATACCACAGTCCACTTTTGTAATCAAACACAACCTTTCTAGTTTTATCAAAAATACAAAACGTTAACGCCGAAAAGAAAGCAATAATGTTCTGTATTTATGCAGGGAGACGTCATCGCGGCAATTTACTAAGAGCTGCGGGCGACGACGTGTAAAATACACGAAATGTTAAGCCATAATGCCTTATTTGAATGCAAATTGTTTAAGATATCTCGTTCTTGTGCGGGATTTATAAATTTTTCCAACAACTTTCCCACTAGATTTACAACTGCAAGGATACGCTTAGCTTGCGTGTTCATAATTTGAATATATTTAAAAATGTAACAGCGCTTTATTTTACAATGCTTCATTTGGCTTCGTTATTGAGTTTGACAGATAATTCCTGAACAAAATCTAGTATAAAATTTAATCCTCTGCATTTATAAAAACAGCATCTAAGTGTAATTTTTTTGAATTTGATCAAGTATTCAATAAAATGGTCGTCTGATTTAAACTTATGAATGCATAGAGTACCTAAACCATAGATATCAAAATCTGTAATGTATTTTCTACGAATAAAACAATATTTGCTAACTTTTCTTAATTTAACAACTTTTAATAGATCATTTACGCAACTTTCCTTAATTAAGATATATATTCTATTTTCCATCTAATTAGCTGTCAAAGTTTTAATTATCTTTAATTATACGTTATCTCCTTACAATTTCTAACAACTATTTAAAGTTTTAAACGTATAATTTAAACAATTGTTGACGTTTAAAGAAATAGAAACATATGAGTTAAATAATTGCTTTATTGTTGTAGCATTTGCTTGCAACTATTATTTACATCTTTGCATCTGTACCATGAATAATGGAAATCTGTATGCAGAAAGCATTGTTGTAGAAATTTGAATAAAGTATCCCATTCTCAGCTATAAATTGATGATATTAAAATATAACTTACAAATTATGGTGTAGATAATAAGTTATGAATATATTATCTACAACATATTTTACATTAATTGTAGGCAATTAATTTAAAGTTTCCGTAATGTGAATCATATTCACTTGGGGATCTAGCGAGTTGCTTTTCCTGCTACCTAGCTAGCATTTTCCTTTGTAGTTTTTCCTTGGAGTTTGTCGATGTTTTAATTTTTAGTAATGCTGGTATTTAGGAAGAAAACAATCATAACAAATTAACGATTAGTCATGTCAAAACAAAACTGCTCGAATAGGAAAATACATCAACTAATAAACAGGTGAGTAAGACGTGTGTTGATTGACTGCCCTCTGTGAGTCGCGTGTGAGCTAGTTAGTCAGCAATATACATGAATAAAACAATAAATAATTTATTATATTTGCAATTTTTCTTCTTACAGTAGAAAAGATATATTCTTTTTCAAAATAGAAAAAAAATAGCAATTATGAATCAAAAAATCATCAAAAAAATAGAAATATATTTATCGGTTAAAAAGAGAAATATTTGACATTTCTCTCTATAACCGATCTTTCCAAAAATTAAAGGGGTTCTCAATTCGACTGTATTTTTTTAGTTTTGTTTTTCCATTACTCCGTTTTTCAAAGGTTTTTCAAGGTCAAGCGATTGGCGGAATTCTTTTCTTCTTTGATAGGATATTGTTGTCATTTTTATATTGGTCCCATTGTAGAATTTGCAGTGGTCCCTCTAGGGCCGTCGGTAACCTCTTTTACAGAATAACTATTATTGGCTTACATTCATCAACTCAGGACATACTTTTTATACAGGTAATTACAGGCCAAAACGTTTTATAATGTAGATTTTATTGTATTATAACATCACTTCCATTGAGAAACGATTCGAATAAACTTTAAAATGGATCTCATAACCGTTAAATGCTTTGGCGCCAAGCAAATCTAATTAGCGTCAGTTATCCATTCTTTCGTCTTTACGATTTGTATTAAACTCTTGAATTATCTGAGTATGCACTTGAATCTCATTTCATGCAATTTGATCAGACTGTATTGCCTCCGATTAGTCACTGATCGGGAAATTTAATTCATTATTGATTTGATGCGATGAATCGTGAAATGTAAGTATAAAAATAACCTTGGAGGATAAATGGTTGTTTATATACATCTATTATGGGATATTAATAATTAAGAAGATCGATTTTTAATCTTATTTTATACGCAATATATTGCTTGAATTGACTGCGACATCTCATAAATATAGCATTACCATAGAACAATTTTGAATATTCTCCAATCGAAACTAAATTTTTGAATGACTGCGAAGACTTTTCAGTGTCTTTAAAATTACCACCTCTACGTATTCATAAACATGTTATAAAAGTTGGCAACACAAAAGAAACTTGTATATGAGTTGTATATAACTTGTATGAAAAATTAGTATATGAGTAGTTTCTCAATGCAATTAGAAATATTAATGGTTTCAAATGACAATGATCACAGATAACAAATAAAAACGAGATATGAGAACTCTTTTGAGAGAATTTAAGGTTTTTAAAAGCGTATTAAATTATACATAACTTTGATCTTACCCCATAAAAATACCACTTCCTTAGACTATAATATTTCGTTATAATATGAATACCTACCTATATATAATTTGCAAGAAATTGCTCAGTCATTCGTATAAAGCGTTCAATTTTGGCAAGCACTTTCGGATGCTTTGACGTTCCAACATAATATCCACGATATAATAACATAACAGGGATGCAAAATATGTTTTTGGAAACGGCTTTTGTTAAAGGTGTTAATGGAGAACGAGGAAGTAGCTAAACAATAAGGGTTATGGATATAATATACCGTCGTATCAAGGCATTCTCAAGCCGCGTGATATAGAAAAATTATGCAATATAAAATTGTTGCGGAAAAAAAGACTTTATATTTTAATGATAGTATTTTTCATTCGTGGCTTCGCTGGCCTAGTAAAAAGAAAATGGGCAGCCCGGGGCTTCCTCACATACTTCGCCTTCCCGTGGGATTTTCGGAATAAAAATCGATTCAGTGGTTTAGAAGAAGTGACAGACTGACAGACAGACAGAGTTACTATCACATTCATAGTATTAGTAGGGATTATAAAGCTGTGTAATTGTAAAACTGTCTAAAATTGATTTTTATAAGGTATTTAGTTTGGTTAAATATGCCTTTGGTGTTATTAATTTGATGATTTAAATAACAAAATACACACAAAAGCCAAGAACTTTATGTTATACCAAGAAAAAATAAATCTATTTTATTTATATCCTTTTTTTAATAGGTATCAGAGTGCGTAAATTATTTGACTTTATAAAACCTTATTTTATTAAAAATATAAACAAAGAATTCTATATAAATGGAATTCTTTGTTATTTTATTTAATGAGAATATTGTGATTGGCTGTATTAGGCGCCTGTTCAAGTATATAGTGCAATTTGTAAGTAGTCAGTTCAGTATTTATTGTTAGACGTCAAAATGGAATCTATAAATCTATATATCAACTAGCATACCCGGCCACGCGTTGCTGTGGCTTTGGCTTAATTTATTGTTAATTATAAATTATCGAGATAATTAATCGAAATAAAAACTATCCTATATCTTAAGTTGAACTAAATTACACATAAAATGCAAAATTTCATCAAAATCGGTTGAGTTGATGAAGAGTTCATTGGGAACATACATCATGACACTGGATTTTTCTATATTAAGATAATTAAAGATATCGACATTTAATAGTACGCTAATTACACGTTTGATAAATACCCCGATGGAATAGTATTGATTGGCGTAACACAACAAGTAATTATCGTCACAGGCGCCTAAATATATGTAAATAATTAGGTGGGTATTGAAAAATATTGTGAGTATTATAAGAAATACTTAACTCGGCTATAAAAAGGACACACATATAGAACTTCTATTGAACTTAATTATTTTAAGTGTGTTATCTAGTGTAGAGGTGAGAAATTTTGAAAGAATAGAAAAAATTTGATCACGAGGCAGGATTTAACTTAAAATTTAACATAGGCCGCGTTCCATCGATACAATATTGTAATCATTGAAATAATGTTTCGTATTGGTTGTGATGGTTCTTAATCATCTCAATAGATGGCGTGGGGTGCCCCTTAGGCACATGAAACCGAAAGAGTAGAAGAAATTCGATTACTATGGCAGGATCACGGGTGGCCGAGAGGCTAGGCGTTGCTACGGTTAGGCAAGATACGCAGGTTCGTATCCTGCCTCGTGATCAAATTTTTTCTATTTTTTCTATTCTTTCAAAATTTCTCATTTATAAAAAAAAGCATTTCAATGCTATAAAACTAAAAATTAAATTTAGTGTAGAGGTGCTACGGCGTAGACATACTACAACAATATTATATTCTGAATTATAAGAAGCCCATAGTTTCAAATCAAAATAAAGTGAATCATGTATATAAATAAAC
The DNA here is from genome assembly GCF_012273895.1 of Zerene cesonia. Lineage (NCBI taxonomy): Eukaryota > Metazoa > Arthropoda > Insecta > Lepidoptera > Pieridae > Zerene > Zerene cesonia. Next base: position 2,820,246 of record NC_052108.1, read on the forward strand.
GATATATGAATGTCGTTTGCTCTCCAAGATTGAACATATAAAAGCACACAAAGGATTTATTTTAATTTCATACCAACAAAGAAAACCTCTACGCTCACAATTTGTTTTGATTTAAAAAGCAGTTTACAAGTGTTCTAGTAATTAAACGTTTAATGGCATCCCCTTTGTTGTTGCTCTCGAGAATTATTGTTATAAAAACTTTATAGTGGGGAAAGATGCACCCATCGCTTGTTGACTTTTTGTAGAGATGAATTTTACTTAGTCTGGCCATAAATACTGTTACACTTAATTATAAAAAAATATTACATTTGAATTTCGAATCTGTCAT
>NC_052108.1:2821573-2834464 GCF_012273895.1 Zerene cesonia
ATAAATATACATGTGAGCGTATAACATAAAGCGTTGGAATATACATGTGTGATAGAATGTGCTTTATAAATATTTAGAAACGACTGGTTTTTTCTTTATTTTTAGAAAATAATTATATAGTTTCTTAAGGTATCAGAAGAAAATTTAAATTACTTCACGAACATACAAATATAGTGTAAAGATTAGAATTAAAAATAGAGCCGGACAAGTGATGGGAAAAACCGAAGGCATAAAGCGCGAAATGAGTGTTAAACAACGACGTATGGGCTATTTTAACCTTACAGGAAAGGCCACTTTGGACATAAAATGTTATACATTATGGTGTCCACTTTCAAGTTTGAAAAGTTTTTCTGAATGTCATGTCATGTCTAAATACCACGCATCTTAATTACATTTTAGGTGTGGTATCCGATTAAAAGATCCTCCTAGCTTTCAGTTCGCAGCTTAGCAGTCTGCTTTGACTGCAAACTTCGTGTTCCCGTGGTTACTCCGGGATACAAGCTATACTATGACCTTTTTCAGATATGAAGCTATCTTGGCACTAAATTTTATCCGAATCGATTCAGTGGTTTAGCTGAATGTTAGGGATATGTTCATCCTGACTATGATAACCTAAGTCCATTCATCTATTTCACAAACATATGATATTCTAAACGAAAATACATGTATAAGAAGTAGAAAATTCCACGTTTATAATATCCGTAGGTATCAACAGGTAACCAGGTATCTACAGTATGAGTAGGTAGGTTATTTACCGAGGAAAATTCTTTCCCACTAAATAGTGCCGCTGTGATCTCTTTAAAAGTATTGTCGCGAAGTTTAATGTTTTATCGTCAGATTCTATTACAAAGTTAAAGAAAATTTAACGAAGCATTGAATTGCACTAAGAGCTTCTACTCAAGACAACTATCTGATTTCTGTTGAGTTGACAAGTTTCCTGTATTAATAGTTAACCAGCTGTGCCCCGCGGTATCACCTCCCGGATATTGTTATATATTATGGAATCTTTCTAAAGTGTTTGAGTATTTTAATTAATTTTTATTAAAAATAATTTTTACATTGAAAAGCTGTAGTTATATCTTACTTTTTTATTAAGCCAGAGATTCTAATAAATGTTTACTTTTAAATGTTTACTAGTAGCAATATAGACGTACCGATAAAATCTTTAAAATTTCTCTTCCATATTTCTCTCCTTACTAAGTTCATAGTCTTTTCTTCATAACTAATTATTGTATGGTTATTTAAATTTATGCAAAAAGAAGACGTTATACGACAACGACACATAATGCCCCTGCAATAATGGATAGTAAAAAATACAGACCGTTAAAGAAATGAACAACAATGAATACATTAATATGTCTAATGGGTTTAAATCTGGGGACACACCAAGTTCGAGTTATTGTTATATCAGACGCTAGGTGATCAGACGATAGGGCTCGTTGATTTTGTTATATTTTCCGAATTATATTTAGTGTAAATAAAAGACAAGTTGGATATCTGCATATCAAATGTTATCCAAATTCATCGTCATCATTATAATCAGCCCGTATATAATCCCACTGCGGGGACACAGGCCTTCTTTATAGAAGTGGATTACGGCCTGAAACCATAAGCTTTCAGGCCATAATCAACTTCTATAAAAAATAAACTTCTATAAAACATAAACCTTATGGTTTCAGGCCATAATCCACTAATACACCACATAATACACCACGCTGGCCAAGTGCGGGTTGGCATATGTTACATGTCGTCGAACTTTTTAATTCTCTGACATGCCGGTTTTCTCACGACGTTTTCCTTCACCGTTTCGAGTAGTCGTTATGTTATGCACATGTGGAGATAAATTAAAATATAAATTTATTTTCTGCACGCCCGCCTGGTCTCGAACCCCGACTTATCAATTTTGAAGTCCAAGGTCCTCACCATTGAGCCACCACTGCTTTTTATGCAGAAATGCTTCACAATTTATTGTTTAGTAAAACTATACATATTAGAACCGTTAACATTGTACATCACACTGATCGTAAATAGTTAGGTATTAAATTGTAATGTCTTACAATAATCCTAACGGAGATTAAATAACGCTATAACAAAGGTAGTAAGAAAAATTACAGCGATAATTGCGTCACGTAACGCCTAGCTTGCGATATTATATCTATTTGCTATCAATGGTTTTGTGATTTTATATTCGGAGATAGTGAGGAGGCTAGAGAAAGATACAGAGTACTTTTTAATAGTAAAACATCTCATTCACATAGGAATTTCGTTTGATCGCGCGGGCGAAGGCATGGGAGGAATGCGAATCTCAAATATAATATGTTAACTTATTGTGATGAATTCTCAAAGTTGGTAGTGTATGTTTTTTATGCCTCTGATAGCGCATCGACTAAGACAAATAAGACAGATGATTTGGTTCTATCACTACGTCCACTACTTCTAAATGTAATATGAGTAAATTAAAAATCTTTTATTTTATCAATCAATTATTTAGAAAATGTATGAGAAAAGGCCTCATTGGTGTGCATTGCAAAATAACAATTAGTAATCACCATATAGTTTTCATATCAAGATGAGATTTTTATACTTAGTGTTAATTTATGAACATTAAACATTTTTGTTAAGTAAATATAATCTTGATACTTGATCTCTTTGAAGAAATATCTACGAAATCTCAATAACATAATAAATATTTAAATAATATAGCAAAAATCAAATAATAATAAAGGTTTAATTGGATAATAGAGTTGACCCGTACGATACCGGCTTTATAATACAGAAATCCACTGGGTTTAGTCACATTAATCGTGTAGCAGGTACAACTTTTCAATTTAAATGTTAAATGCAACAATTGACTTTAATTAAATGTTAATTGAATATAAATCGCAGTGCTTTTAAAAAGCTTTTTTTTATGAAATTACGTTTTGTTAACAGTTTAACAGTAATTTTAGGCATGTTTTATTGATATTGTATAAGTACCTAGACCGAAAAGCTGTTAAAATTAAATAAAAAAAAGATTTTCAGGTTTAGACATTGATAAGATTTATTGACTTACGTCTCGTGAACTATTTCTTATTATATTAATTAATTTATAAATATTGTGTCTTTTATTTTCGATTTAATATATATCTCTACTTTGGGGGCTATGCTCTTAGACTTATAGACGGAACCCTTTGTATCGCGAGTCCGACAGACACTTTACCGATGTTTGATAAATGCTTGCTGTGCTATCCAAAGTAAATTATCACATTTAGTATTGCGTACAATACTTTTATACATAACTAACTGACTCGGCGAACTTCGCAACGCCATTGACCTTTTTTTGAAACATTTATCCGTATTATTTACCTTTTAAACCTTTGCTGGACTATTCAGAATGCACCACAACCATGATTATAAAAATTAGACCAGTCATTCCTTAGTTTGAGCGAGACTAAGGAACAGCAATTGATTTTTATGTATAAGAAAGATTAACAATTTTATTCTAAACAAAGACAGTAATAGAAGATCGCTTTACTTCAATAATAAAGCTAGGCTCTTCATAAACAACGGCCCTTCCATCGAATTTTCCGGTTCACTGAGAGAAAACAACATTTGATTGGCTTTTTGCGACCTATGTAAATTAGTTTCCCCGTACAATAATACACATATGATTAAATTATTCTTGAGCAATGTTATTTCAGTTTGTAAGTCTACTGGGAAACATTTTGTGAGTCAATAATCTTAACCTCAAAGTAATAATTGGGTTTTACTTCTGCGAAACTCCGTAAATAAAACTCCGTCTCTTTAAATTTATGGTTTTACTGATTTGCTTTCAAATTTCGATCCGATCGGATGTCATTGAGACATTCAATTTGTAAACAAAACAAAACTTAATAGAAACCGTTTCTAATAAACAAAGACATTATATTAATCATAAATTATCAGTATTTATTCTTATAAGTGTTATAAAAGGGTCGGTAAGCACCTTTATGATCTCATAACCGAAATGACGACCCTTGAGAATTACGTCACAAAATATAAGGCTTACTATAAAGTGAACGAATTAAAATAAAAAAAGCTACGGAAACGTTTTTTAAGATTCCTATGAACAATATGCAAATTTTTAATAAAGTTACCAATACGAAAGTTAAGTACAATATATAAGAATAATAACAAAGTGTACATTATGCTTTATAAAACGCTCGTCCAATAATAAGACAATATTATGCTATTCGTATTTATTAGATTTGTGGATAATGTTATTGATAGGTCATCATTTCTCTGTTAATTTACTATTTGTTATCCTTAACATGGAAAAAATGTCTATGGATTTATCCTTTCTTCATTATTACTAAAGTAGATAAACGGATTTACGTATTTTTTGGCGTTCCGTACCCAAAAGGATAACGGGACGCTATTACTAGGACTTCGCAGTCTGTTTGTCTATCTGTACGTCTCTTTGTCATTTCCGGAATAAAACTCTTTGTCCTTTGTCCAATTCAGAGCTTAAACCCTATCTGTATTTATATATGTATATATTTTATCGAAAATGCTTCAGTGTATTAAACGTGAAGATGTCCCACCTTGATTGTCGACAGAAGAGTTACTTTCGTATAGTATTAATTTATATCTGAAGTATAAAATAGACTGCTTTAGAAAGTATGTAGTACGAATAGGGTGTATTCGTATTACATACTTTCTTAAGCAGTCTATATTGTATAATGACGTTAGTATCGCAAAATGAAGCAATGTTTATTTATACTTATATATCATTTATACAAATACGCCATTTTTAAGACAATGTAATTAGGTACAATGGAAAGAAATATAAAATGATTTTTATTTTCCTCTTTTGTTTTATTTGCCGGCTTTATTATTATCGTTCTGACAATTATAAATTTCATGATTGTTGAGTCTTCTTTAACTTCCATCAATATTATATAATGAGACCAGCTACATATTTTCGTGACATGTTTGTGCAAATCATGAATAAATAAACTTATTATTAATTTATTTATATAATTTAAAAGCTACAATTTTTGCCAGTGCTATACTTTTGATATAACTTATAAAATTCGCGTTAAAACAAACACCAAAAATTATTAAGAATACTCAGTATTATTTTGAAAGCACTGGTATTATTTGATTTAAACAAACTTTTAATTAGTACCAATAATATAACGTGACATTAAGCTGATCATTATATAAATATCAGTTTAAAAACCAATTTCCCGATAAGCATATGAAAATTACACTAAAATAATTGTGGGTCGGGCCGCCGCAGGGGAAAACTATTAACAATGGTCAAATTTTCGTAATTTTATTGCCTACTAGAAGCTCGCGCCGGCTCTGCCCGGATAATCCTTTTATTTATATCATAATAATTACGTTAATTAGTTTTTGTAGGTAATAAATTTGCATTCAAATATTTATACCTGTCGCCTTAGTTTCGCCTTTACAAGTATAATAACATAATACTAGGACCTATACATTTTCTAAATATCAAACGATGTCATACCAAATTTCATTAAGGAAGCGGTTCGGTCTTCGGTGCTTAGACTAGACATAGCGTAACAGTTTTTACAAATCGTAAAGCTTTCCTTATTTAGATAATCTTTATACCCATCATAATATCTTAATAAAAATTTAAATGTTATGACATGATGATGATGATGTAATTTACCTATCTACACAGTACATGTAGACAATCAACCTTATAAAAAAAAATAATTCAAGTTGTTATGATTAACATACTGATTCAAATCTCACTACCAACAAATTCCACCCATATGTATTGAACTATATACATTTAAACAATAACTGTTATTGTGACTGAACTATAATAGTTTGGCAATTCTGCGAAGAGGCTAAGAACCTGTTTGCTTTATATATCATCTCCTTGGATGTAGCAAGAGTAATGGTATAATAATAGCTTGGATTATTTAATTTAACGTATAGTTTTGTTAAAATATGCACTGATATATTAAAATTTCTGTATTTTTACGATTTCTGTAGTCATTTTCGCAATATAACCGACCGTATCTGAAATCTTTTAAAAATGCTACATCATGTTTTAAAGTATCTTATATGAAGCTATAACATTAATGTTGAATAATAAAAAAGTAAGTATAATTATAATATCAAGTTACAAAAGATTTCACGTTGTTCTCAATAACCTAATCACTCCTGTGGACGAAAAAAAAAAGTCTAATAGCTTTTTAAATATCTCAAATAACAATATTGAATTATGAAAGCATTACTGGAACAATCTATCAAAACAATTTCTGGTCATAAGACTCTAAGTTATTATCCATTATTCCAGTTTTGAATGAGATTGAGTGATTCCACAACATGTCAAACACAAGTTGTTGCGTCACTTCTGGAAAAATACCAGTAAGTTCTTCATTCAAAATTATTATTTTTGTCGGTCCTGTTCATGTGTGGTGAATAATAGAATGTGGAAAGAAAGGAAAGGAAGAGGAAAGCAGTTTAAAACCTTTAAGTGTTACCCTCATCGCATGCTAAATTTAAATCATCATTTCTGGCGACCTGATCGATAGGGCTACACTTCTTACTCACTCAGTATTATCACTGAACCTAATATGCTAGACAGAAGGAGAAAAAAAAGAAATCCCAGTTCATGGTATACAGAAGTTTTAAAGAATAATAATTTCAGGTAGAAATTATATTTTCCAAAGAAGTATTACCGTACTTAACTGATTTCACGTAAATTTAATTTAACGAAAAGATATAATGTCCATAAATGTTAAGTCACATGCCGCCAAAAGTTGAAACGTCTAACGTTATCTATATTCCCAAGCTTGTTAAGGAACTTTATAAACAAAATGATATATTACGAGACTGTTGAACCCTATTCCTTTCCTTTCCAACAACCGCCCACGGATTGCAATATAAATAGTATTGAGTTTGCGATATATCCGCAACTACAGTGGCACTATATAATATATATTGTGGACATATATGACTTAGATTCTGTCTTTTCAGGTATAGATGATGACTTGTTACCATTGCATTTCTAAATCATAATACGAATTTTACTCTTAACTTTTATATTCATAACTTTGGGGTTTTGACACAATCATTGCACATATTTATATCAGCATATTGGCATTATAAGTGAAGTCCCGTGTCCCCTACTGGGGTGTGGGGCAGATGATATACATCTGTTTCACTGATCGATTTTCTTTATGGACAAGTAGGTAATCAGCCTTCTGTGTCCTGCCAGACCGAGACATTTTTTTTATTGTCCCCACCGGGAATCGAACTCAGGACCCCTCGGTTCTACGCTCACGCGTTTACCACTGTACTAAGGAGGCGTCGCGCAATTTGTTTTATTTTATATTGGCATTATAATGTTTAAATATTGTCGCCCAATTTGTTTTAATATAATATAATATTATAATCATATTTATGTTACTTAGAAAATGGATATAAATAAAACTCTCTTTCGATATCCGATTCATTTATTCCATTCGTGATATCGACAAATAACAATGAACTAAGTAAATAGATATTTGGTATCTGAACATACACCGATACAGCTTACATATAATTACATTTATTTATGTATGTATGTAGAGTAGAGGACGAAATAAATGCGAATTGATTAAGTTACCCAGCCTGGAGAAATAATATACCTACTGAAATTAATATTTTCTACAAAACGGCTACACACGCTCCTGAGGAGGGCGGTATCACTCCAGATTCTATAATGTGGCCAAATGACAACAATTTCCTATCAAAAACAAAAAGAATCACGTAAGTTGGTGGTAGGTCATCGGAGCTGTCGAGTTTGAAGAAAAAATACCTCTTTAGTTTTTCAGTATCGTCAAGTAATAATCTATTTCACAAAATCAACACATCACAATTGATATAATGTTAATGTAAATGAGATCAAATCTATGAAAGATAACTAACATTAATAATCTTTAAGTCTTTTGCCTCTTTGTTCACTTCGATCGAAAGACCTTTCCAAAACTTTGAACTAACTCCGTTTGATCACGGCTAAATTCACAAGTTAAAACAATACAACGATTACCTACGAATTGGCAGACAAACATAGACAAACACATAGATAATTTATCTATGCTCGTCGACCATAATATTTAATTAAAAATAATACACTTCACGCCATTGATATCATTTAATGAACTATTTACAAATTAAGCGATTTGTTTCTCCTTTTCTGATTAACAACGATTTTTTTTTTTTAATTTTTAATTGCGAGATAAAGATTCATTCATATCACAGTACTATATAGTTACAAACATATAAATCATCTAGCAAATAAATTGTCTAAACAAAAATTTCTTAATAACAACAGATCCAACCGTATTTCTTAAATAAGTTACAATAATTAAGCCACGTTCCGTAATAGTTCGTCCGCAGAGAGCATTCCGTCCTGAAACAAATGACAACATTTTTATTTATTTCTCATGTTCCTAACAAACGAAATGAATTTAAAAGTTTGTAATTACCTATAGCAATAAATGAGAAAGCAAAGTTCGTATATTTTCAACAACTAGAGTATAATTTTTTTTATATTTAAGGAAAATGAAAAACATTTCCATCTAATAATTAAAATTGATACAATATTGAGTAAATTAATTATATTATTACCTGATTCAGGTCGATGAACTTTCGTACAACAGATCGGCTGAAGTCGGGGTTGTTGATCATTTCATTCACAAACCAGTCCAAGGGGATGCTGCAAAAATATAATTTTAAGATGCCTATTTTATTTGATAATTAAGAATGAATTATTCCGTTACTGTTGGAAATATTGTCCTCGTATGTGCTTATTGCTATATAGTCTGAAAATTACAGTAAATATATGGGACAAATAAATCAATTTCCTAGTTATTTGTATACAAAGGCGTCTAATGCACTATAATAATTTAATTGATATAATTATGTAAAAGTATGCCTACACGCAATCACTTTATCCAAATGTCTAACATACACATAAAGTTAATTTTCGAACATCACCACTATCGAATGACGTCACAGGGGACATTATTTTTAATGGAGAGGACAAGCGCATTTAAAACTCAGTTTCTTACATGTAAAGTTACTCATAAAAACTTCTTGGTTATTCTTAAAGACAACAGCATTAAAACATTTTATCTCTTTAAATTTTGCTTTGATACCGAAGTGTATAACTTTGGACAACAATATCGCTAGCTTCAAATAATTAAAAGTTATCCGCAATGAAAGAATGAGATTAAAAGATACAATAACTACGACTATTAGTATTTTACGTAGGTAAAGATCCACATACTAAGTTAACACGACAAACCATAGTACGTTTCCCAAAACAAATTAAGACGTTATCCAAATATTTGAATAATGATGACGGAAATAAATGAATAGACTGGGAAGGGAGGGGAGAAGGAAACTCGTCTTAGCTCCCGGGCACCCCCACTCAGTCCGTGAAACACAGTAGCATTCACATGCTACTATTTCACGCCGATTTTATGTGTGAGCTGGCCCAATTTGTGCCGAAGCATGGAATATGTACCGTAATAAAAACCTAATAATAAAAACGTTGGTATTTAGAAATGGTCAACCCCACTAATCCTTCGTACTACTCCTTGATATAATCTTTCATTCTTCATATCTCTTACAATATTGTGCTTACCTTTCCACATTTTTGTCGTCATTAGCGTCTTGTCCGTCTTTTTCTTGCGTAGCTTCGAGATTTTCCCAGAAGTTGTCCAGGCCATATACTGCAATATAACCATACATTACCCAACGTAATTAAGATAAGATATTAACCTCACTCAGGACAATACGCTGAGGAGAAAGTACGTAATGAATAACGCTGTAGGTTATTCAATAAACGTCGTTCAATTACAACACAACATAAAAATAAGGTAAGCAAGTTTTGGTTTGGCTGTTAATAAAGCTTGATTTAATTACGTATCTCGAAGCTATAATCGTATTACGTCAAGTCGCATTTTCTTCACCTCCAATGACCAAGTCGATCTATTTATAGACTCCATATCGTGTAAAACTTTGCTATAGGTATATCAGAAATAACATCTTAATGAATATCTTTTAATATATGTTTTTAAACTTATATAACTTTTAGCGATGTACTAGATTAGTTATTTTCATACCGTATATTCAAAGGAAAAACTTATGCAAGATTTTCCCTTTAAATTGGATAGTGTTTCTCATACCAACATAGAAAGTTAAAATGTGTATAATGTATTTAGTGGGAATAAAAATGCGACCTGAATATGTATATCAAAAACATGATGTATTTGACTTTTGGGCCTCTTAGCTTAATAACTTTCGAGTACACCAAAAAGCGTAGGCGCAATATATTCAATCCTCCATAGACACCTATAACAACATTTAAAAATATTCTTCCAGAGAATAGCACATAGTTTAAGCCTTATATGTTACGTAAAGCGGCAAATATTAAAGTTATTCGTGTGCGATATGTATCGAATAATGTCGAGTCACACAATAATGTTTTGTATCGTTTCATGTCTGTTGACGTTGTGCCGGTCCCTAAGGCCATCGTTCGGTCGATACGCATTATATAGAAAGTAAAAGGTAAACAACGGGTCACTTTGTCGCCTTTTTAAGCCACGATCAAAACATAAGATATATCGCCAATATAGTTCCATCGGTTTTATATTGGTTCAAATCGTCTCGCGTAATCTTATTACCTCCGCCGCTTTTACCTTGTCGCTTCCCATAACCCCTCGCGATAAGTACGTTCGAATTTGGCTTGAATGTACCTCTGGTCACTCTTATTTCTTCTACTGTGAGAATTTATACATATTTCATACACAGAAAATGGAATTAAAAACTATACCATACTCACACAATATATTAATTTTATAAGGAATTTAAATGGATTTTTTTTGTGCATTTTTGTTGTTATTACGTTTTTTTGTCATAATAAAGCGATTAATATTTGACAAGCGAAGCCTATTTTACTTTTCTTGCGATCATCTTCTTTATTTCTACGGTAGCAGTTAAAGCATGATAAGGCGACGACCGTTTCAAGCGTTATATTACCTTCTTCGTTTACATCATCGTTACCACTGCGCTTGCCAAAGTCAAACGCTACCATTAAAGGACCTTTGGGTTTAAAAACCTTGGTGGCGCGATGTGTGTCATCTGTGTAAAAGTGAACAATATGTAGATTGGTCGGATATGAGTGTGTAGTAAAAGAGATTCCAGAAATACAGTTTCAAACAAAAGGTCACACGGTAAGGTGACGCTCAAAGGCTGAAATGAAAAATTCCAAAAGCGTACCAGTCTGTTTGGTTCTATACATTCTTTGACACCTCAATATAATAATATAACATCAATGTTTGAGCCTTTCTGAAAGTTTATGCTTTAGAACTGTCGCTATTGATAAAGTTAAAATTCTAGAGCAGAAACTTTCTGCTCAATGAATCTGTGAAATTAGATTTTATTGCTTCCCAAGCACTCACAAGCAACATATAAATAGACCGTCCTTGAGTCTCTTAGCCATTTACAAATGGATTTTCTTGTTCTCGCCCCAAGGAGGAGTACTTTGGGGATATTCGTAATGTTTCCTTCCATTCAGCGAGTTGGGAATCCTTTCGAGAGCCTGAATACCTTCTGATTCCAATTCCGGTGTTCTTTTGCCAAAATCTCTTGCGATACCAACGGAGGGGCTTTTAAAAGTAGGTGTACCGCGGTTCGTGCGTTCTGCCGTTGTTTGTTGGGATACGTCGCCTTGACCAGTTATGATAATTAATAAGAAATATTTGAAAATACGAAATTAATGCATAGAACATACTTAACCTAACATTGTATATTTAAATAAATTTAAAATCACTAGAACAACTTTAAGAATGTCCCTCTCCATGAGCATACAATATATTTTTAAATTTAAATATCTTTTACTAATACCATAATAATATGGTATGCATAACGACATCTTAAAATGAAATACCAGGAAATAATTCATGTAAGATAAGTTTCGTTGTTGTTTAGTTCTAAACCATTTGCACTGCTGAAATGTCGGAGAACTATAATGAAGATAAATCCTCTCTAATTTGACCCCCCGAGATAACAATCAAACAAGAACATAGGAACGTGGAGATAACTCTTCATAACATGGATGGACTGTGAGAAATTTAAGAGGAAATTAGTACATTTTTTTAATACCTACAGGATTTACCTATATTCACGTAGATTATAACATGCTTTCTAGAATTAAAAGGGATTAGAAGTAAAGACTTGAATAATAAGCGTAAAGAGGATTAGCAACCTGAAAAACGTTTAATAATTGATAGACTTTTCTGTAACAATAGAATTCAATGCTCAAGAGAGCTAAATATAAAAACTTTATTCCTTTATAATAACATAAATAGATTTGATGGAAAATTAGACTGTAATGGTAATTCGGGACAAATAATACGCTCCATTAACGTCTATTTCAAGCTCGAAACGAGATTGATGCCGCGTTTCGCGCCAATCCATCCAGATCTGACAAAATGCATTAGAAGTTTTAAAGTATCGCCGAAGTAGGTATCCAATATTACTTCGACTTTTGATAAGGTTAGTTGGAAATGTGCTGTAGTTTTCAGAAACTCTTATCCAATAAATAGTTAAATGTCACATAAAGGTATTGTGTTTCTTCGTGAAGGCGAACTGAGTACAGCAATTATTACATGTTAACTTTATTACGAAAATCTCTAACAATCTAACACTGATTGCGGTACCTACTAATAATAAATACTATATTAACATCTATAAATACTTATTTAACTATTATCTAATCCTTGCACGACTGATTATTTCCACTCGCAAGTCCGATCCCTAATATCCTCACCGAAAAGTACCACTGAATGCCGAATATATTTCAATAGCGCAATGTAACAACTCGCTATACTT
>NC_052108.1:2835464-2860671 GCF_012273895.1 Zerene cesonia
ACTTACGTTCAGCCCTTGCGCGTTTCCCGAAGCCCCTAGCTGTCATCATTTCGACGTTCTTGAAGCCACGGGTGGGTCGCTGCTGCTTACGCACCATTCGTGTCTCCGGTGCGCTGTCGACCATGCACAGGAACACGGCCACCATGACCGCTAATTGCATTGTGAGATTCATGTCTGGAAAAAAGGGATTTGTTAGTCATCGCCCAGGGTAGAAGTAATGACAAATATGAACCATGTTAGTAGGGAATATCGTAGCCTATCGTAGGTTATGAATTCTTTTATTTGGTGGTTCTAGAGAGTACATTTAACGTACCTATTATAATGTTAAAAATTTGACCTTATTTGAATTTCAGTAAAGGTATTTGACCTGTTTTAACGCATTTTTAACAACATTTTGACGACAAGAAATCGCACACAAAGCAAGTTTGTACGACAATTCCTATCTACTATTATATTACAATTAACAAGCTCGTATCGAATTTTGAAGATAGTAATACTGAAGATTTTAAAATTGGCGCGTTTTGTAATCTACGAAAGATCCTAAGTTCTTTCATCGATTCTAAAAAAGTTCTCGATAAACAACTCAACCGAACGTTTGAATATATATTGTCATAGCACCGTATAAAATTGTTATAATTACCTAACTGTTTCAAGTTGTAATAAATAAACATATTATCTTCGTTTACAAATAATACGACATCATATTTCATAATACTCGTAGTGACACGATGTGAAACTTGATTAATTAGCTAATCAACAAAATTAAATTAAAGGGCGTGCTGACCGTTACAACAACGGTTATAAGAATTATGCATTCGATTAATAAAACGTTATTATTACTTAATTTGTGTTTACAGGAAAAACTTTTGATAAACATTCCAGTTAAATAAGACTTAAATTTAATTTTTAGTTTTATAGCATTGAAATGCTAATGGGGTGCCCCTTAGGCATAAACCGAAAGAATAGAAGAAATTCGATTACTATGGCGAGATCACGGGTGGCCGAGAGGCTAGACGTTGTTACGGTTTGTACAAAAAACGCGGGTTCGAATCCCGCATCGTGAACAAAATTTGTCTATTCTTTCAAAATTTCTCATAAATAAGATTTTTATTTCTTATACATATTTAATTAAATTTTTGAATCAAGTGTATTTCAGCTTGTGATTAATATCTGAACTGTAGGGTTTTATACTTATATTTAAATTAATGCTTGCATAAATAGACGTTAGATGGTAGAATCAAATAGATGAATTGTATACATTTCCACGTCTAAAATGTCTTTATGTTAAAAGATAACGTGAATTTAACAATTGGATTAGCCAGTCGAAAGTTCTAGTGCTTTCTTTGAAGTCGGCTTAAAATATATAAACATAGTAGCTAGACCAACGCAGTGTAGAATAAAAATATTGTAAAACCGTTGACAGTTCCTCGTAACAATAAAACTGAGCGTAAAGTTACTATCACATTACTGGCTAATAAAAACGTAAGTACGCCTACGCCTTGCTAACTGGTGGAGTTATTACATTTACATATTGAAGGCACTCATATTAATTATACGTTTTGAAGTGTCTAGGAGGTTAATATTTGTTCGATTAAAGAGTTTTAGCTGAGATTTGTATTGAATGGAAAGTCTTGGAAGAAGTTGTTAGTAGGAATCTAAGATGGTTATGTGCGGAACTCATACTTCCGTTTAGATAAACGGAATGAGATCTTTGTCAGATCCAATTACAAACTTTATGTACATGACTACTTCTAAATTTATCGAATTCTTCATTTAAAAAACGCCGTAAACTACAATGAATACGCATTTAACAACATTTAAACGAGTTAAGTTAATAAATTTCAGTCAAAAAATGTTTTTATACATATTTCTATATATCTATACACTGTGGGCACACGTCACACGTGCTAACAATCCGTCAGTAATTATACGAATGGACCCATTAACTCCATTTTCTTACCCAAATGGAAAGTTTTGCAACATATTCTGTACCAAGGGCGGCATAATGTTATTATATGGCTTAAGTAATTATAACTTGGCCTTTAATAGAATTATATGCGAGATATATGTGTACCATTTTGGGGTATGGATATTGGACAGTTGATTAGCCCAAGAATTTCACTCTCATCAGTGTAATATTACAGTTTATTTTTCGAGGGTGATGGTGTAGGTACCTAAGTTTGGAAATGTTCAGTTTGAAGTCAGTTTATTATAAGTAAATCAAATAAAAATAAATAAAAACCGGGCCCCATTTTGTGCTTGCGGCCATTTTGAATTTGAAATTTGTCATGCTGTATAATATTTACTAGTCAAGCTATTTTATTCAATACAAATATAGAAGAAGTTATAATAATATTTTATACACAATTTTTTATTTCTTCTCTCCACATAACTTGGTTCCCCTCAAAATGAACTTTAGAATTTACTGTTTACAATACAGCACGTAATGATAATTTAACCTTTTATATAATTGACCAATCGAATCAATTCCTTAAGTTAGCCACTTAAAAGCGCTTTTGTTTTCAAATTACACTGAGTTTGAAACCTAAACCCATTAAGAGCATTTTATTATTACTCAATTTTTATTAGGTACTAGCGGTTATAGGGTATATAATATATATACTATCAATCCAATTTCATATAAACCTCGACTTTCTTAAAATGTCTACATAATTTTTAATATCACGTCATCAAGGGTTCCTAAGGAAAACATTAATCCTCTTTCGGTCTAAGAGAATGTAGCATATTTATAGGTTAATATTAACGAAGCTTGAGAGGTCTTACTGACTATCTACGTCTAAAAATATAGACTCGTGTACGTAAGTTATGCATATATTACAATACAATAATGTGTAATTGATTTGTTTACTCTATACTTTGTATTAGGCATCTTCATATGTTTAAAATTTGTACTTACAAACACATTTATCATAAATGACAAAAATCATAGACATAAACTACCCTATGCTTAGCTGGAGCGAAAATATTGTGGACATGATATATTTAACCCATTTTTTTCGTGCATAAACAATAGCAACTATATATTTTATGTTTTACGTATTGGTGGTTTTTTATTATTTCAAAAATAAATGATAGTTATTTTAACCCTCCGTTGTTTTACCGTATTCGTTTAAATTAAATTGATTTGCCTGGATTCATTTGAATTTATTATCTCTTCTATGCGCCTGTGTACGAATTTTGATGAAATTTGACATTAATATTTGCATTGAATTATCAAAAAGACTCCAAAGAGTAAAAACAAATTCTTAGCAAAATATAACATATTAATACCTTACTGCTATATATAAACATATATACATTTTAAATATATAGGACTGTTGCATAAAAAATTGTCAAAACAAATAACCCTGTGGGCGTAGTCAATTAGGCATCAGAGTATCGGCTAGTAATTAGTAAATTAAATAAAAGCATTCTGCTTGAGTTTGCGAAAGATACACAAAAGCATTCTTTACTTACAGAAGCGAAAAAGTATTTATGTTGATTTTACCAGTACTGTTATTAATGGAATAAAATCTGAAGATTCACCATTAAATTTGTAAGGAATCGTTAGGAAATTCTATGGAGTTTTTGTTATAGTTCCAGGATATAAAGATTGCACTCGGTATTCTAACAGTTTATTTTCACATTATATAAAAAATGGATAATATTATTTATCACCCCAATGCCATAAAACACCTACATCGAAATATTTTTATCATTCCTATTTATGCATAAAGAGTTACAACGCCTTAAACTACAATTCATTGCAATCGTCGTCAACTCTATGTTAAACCAAACAATTGGCAGTTTAATCATCATTAACAAAGTTAGGGTACTTATAGTTTACATCTTGCGAGTTGTTTCGAGTAATCGTTGCTCGAATTATAGCATCACAACTAATTGTAAGGGGAAATAATCTTTATTGTAACTATGGCTGTTACAAGGGAGTGTAATAAACGCATAGAAATAAATAGATTCACGATCGACTTATATCTTTCGTAAGTACCCAAGTACTTAGTTACCAAGGTAAAAGTTATCTTTGCGATTTAAGGAACATACTTGATACTAGATAGGTATATTCCAGTCAAATAATTCAATAAAGTATTATTCGTTGTACGCAATTGAACAATGGACATAGGTATATATATACATGCAATCATAGTCTATATTCTTCTATATATGATTCTATAATCTACTATATATTCTTCTTTATTCATCTCATCATAAATCAAATCAAGACCAGACTAGCAGTGGCAAGTGCTCTAGTTGTCAGAATAACATACTGGACAAACGGTCCAGTAATATCCATTTAAAATTTCTGTAGGTCTAGTAATATCCATTTAAAATTTTATTATACAAAAATTATGCTAATCAGCTAATCAGCTGGTTGTTTTCTAGTAGATTTTACAGACTGGTACTTCCATGTATTCAAAAGATAAATGTATCGTATTTTGTACATTTTTAATCAAACGCAAGAGAAAACGTGTGTCTCTGCAGTGAGAACTAAATTTGGGAATATGATGATTTGTCCAACGTAATGTTTTATTACGATGCGGGCAGTGTAACGCGGATGAGAACAGTTATTAGAGACAGTGATATGGTTGTTATTTGGTATTCACTTGTAACTATTTGGGAACTAAATATAATACCTACATACATACTTGTCTTGAATTTCCACCAAAAATCTGTTTCAAATAGTACTTAGTCCTGCTCTTAGCTACGTCGGTTCTTAAGTCAAAGCTTTACTTCTATTAAGCTTTCGTGTTGCCATTTTGATTTCTCGCAAGATTTTCTCATCCCAATGTATACTTAAAAATACCTTATACGTATAATTTTATTCTCTTTGAACGAGATAGAGTGATCCGTCATTTTTTTTAAATGTTAACATTATATGTGTATATATATTCGGGAGTAGGTAAATGAATATTTACCAGTATTGAGTTATATATATCGGAATATTCACTTAAAGTCATTGCACCTGAAACAACATTATGATTATATTACTGAACGTATATCGTGCGATGTGTTTGACAACATGGGATATCTATGCTCGAATAAGCAGTAATCAGTGTAATGCATATTCTGATTTGCCTAAAATAAGACAAGTCTAGGAACACGTACACACACACGTTTTGCTGTCCGCCTCGACTTCGTCTGTGATACTTATTTGCTTATGTCATACAGTTGAGATGCAGCTTACTCATGGTGAAATAATTTGTGGTATCGATCAAGTATTTTATGTGTGAAAACATTACAAATATACGTATAAATACACAAATGTCTACTCTTTATAATGGTGGTTGGGATTGCTCAATGTTAGTTTTTAATTAAATAAACATGCGAAAGCAATGGCGAATAAGTTACGAATAACATCTGAGTTTTTAAACTGATGGAACTGTTATTACGGCGTCATGGTTTGCAATTACCTATGCAAATATCAGGTTTAAACACCAACTGTTAAAAAAATAAAGCCTACAGCTAATGTGCGATCAAATTGAATATTGTAATAAAACTTATTAAATTCTTTTTATATCAAGTATAAATATACTTTTATTTTTTTAACATTTTTAAGAATGTTACATTACTTATTTTTAAATACTTAAAACGAATATCATTTCATTCAAATCCATATTTATGAGTATTAAAATAAAGGATTATATAAATATTAAAATAAAAATATGAAGATAGTAAGAACAGCGGAAATATGAATTTATTTCATAAAACAAAATCGTCCACTTTATAAAGCTGTTATTCTTAGTATGATATTTCTATCTAGATTGGAAAAGCGATAATCCGGATTATGTAAATATTATAAAGGGTAATAGTTAAGTGCAGTCCAGTGAAAGTACTGTATAATTTTTGTATGCACTCCCTCTATAGCTTTCAACTACCTTTCAACCTATTAACATGCTTAATTAGGTTAGCGTTAAGAGGTTTTCCTTGCAGGTAAATTACATTTATTATTATACACGAGTCTTAAGACATATGATGTCTGCTAATGTAATATATTATAAGAAGGTTGAAAACTAAAAATGTAAAATGTTTCTTAAAAATTTTATACGAAAGAGATGTCGCAATGACAAAGAAGATTGTAGCACATAGTTTAACTTTGTATCCATTAGAGACTTCAATAATAATAATTCGTTTCTACAAAACAGATCACCTACGTCCCTTGGGGGAAGGAACATTATAAGTTATCACTATATTACATTATGGAAACAACATCACCAGGTACAAAAATAGTAGAAAAAATGTCTTAATCCATTATCAGATAACATAATACTACCATTACGTTGTTTTCACAATTGCGACTCGCGACAAATACACACAAAAACCCGAAACAAAGTATCGCCAAACCAAAAATACATCCATTTCAAAGGGCCACGACGCCAAGGGCCAAAATGTTCCCTTTCAGATGGGAAATAAAACACTGAATATTTTACAACGCCTTTTTATGAAGCGAAACAATTTGACCATTATTTTCAACGCTTTTACCGTGATTGGTTTGTTTATGTATTTTTGGCGTTTATTGAATATAAATTCACATTATTTAAAACTACGTATAGGCTCTTTATGAATTGCTATTTCACATATTGATTAATTAGGTAATAAAGAGTTTTTCTAGTTATCTGGAGGCACGATAGTAGCCGCCAAGTTAAGTAAACAAAACAGTGGCATACGACCGACGGCATACGGCCATTCCATACTTTTCTCGGAAAGCAAATTCATCAATTCAGCCGTTTTTTGACACTCTTGTATTTTTTACATCAGTACAGTTACAAACACTAGTTGGATATAGATTATATATGTGTATGTAGAAGAGTCGCTACGCAAACCCAGCTTGAAGCAGTTCATCCTGACTGCATCAAGCAGACCGTGTGTCGGTCAAAAGGTACTATTGGGAATTTTCGGTATAACAAAATTTAAACTAATTCTCTTGCATTTGCATGTATAGTTTAAAGACAAAATTTCCTTCCTAATTTATGTCTTACTCTCATTATCACCTATTCCTATTACATTATTCTCTATAACTTTAAAAACGAGCAATATTTCAAGGCCTACCTTTATAAATACATATTTGATATTTACCCGGTTAATCTATTTATTGAGTATATGTACAATGTACATAAATGGAAATGTAAAACAGTGAACAATGACTACCAATGTTTTCGTCATAATATCACCCCTTAAACATTTTCAAATAAAGTAAATCTTCTAATTTAAAAGGCAAATCATAATTTGATTAATATTGTAATCTCGTTAATTCTACCTCTATTTTACGTTCGAAGACGTTTACTTTGAATTTAAGTAAATTAAAGAAATACTGTCTTATATTCGCAAAATTGTTGATGAGCGCAAAAAGGTTTTATAACAATCAGACTTACCTTTGCGTCACATTTTGTGATTGGTTGCTATTGATATTGTCTTGATTGACTAACGTTACTTTGAGAATGAAATTTTAACTTCAAAATTTGCACGGTAGATAAAAATTTAGCAAATTTAAAAACTTAATTTGCTTTAGTATGTATACATTTATAATTTACTGGCTGCGCCCCGCGGTTTCACCCGCGTAATTCCGTATCCCGTAGGAATATCGGGATAAAAATTTGCCTATATGTTATTCCGGTTGTCCAGCTGTCTACGTACCAAATTTCATTGCAATCGGTTCAGTAGTTTTTGCGTGAAAGAGCAACAAACACACACACACATCTTTACAAACTTTCGCATTTATAATGTTAGTAGGATTTATTCTAATATCATTTTTGTTATAAGGAAGAGAAAAAAAAGCAAATCGCAACATTCACGTGATTGAGCAATACAAAATTTTAGCACATCTTTATAACATACCGGGGCAATAAAAGAGGCTTCATAAAATTGATGTTTTCCCACGGTTCGATGCTAGTACCGAACTTGTTTGTGTATAGAATACTAATATAGAAGGTTTACCTTTTTTTTACTATTTCATGACAAAAGTACTTACTACGTACTTAAAGATTTTCGAATAATATGTGCTTTATTAATAATTGTTTTATTAAAATGTATTCTTATAATACTTGTTATATTTTGTGTTTTCATAATAATAAATTCAATTTTTAATATAGCCGTTATTTTAAAATTTGAAGTTCAATTCTATTCCCTAAAGAAATACGAATGCGTGTTAATTAGAATGGGCATAATTTACTACCACACCTTTCCTATTATTTTAGTAAAGAAACATTATGATATCATAAAATTTGAGCTATATTTAGTTTATATGTGCCAATTGCAAGGCATAACATGATTTAGGAATAATTATAGTTGCTTTCACAGCGTCGTTGCTAAAATTAGAAAATTTGCTTTGACATTTCACTTCCTTTAACTAAAAATAGTTAAATAACGCGAACATTTCTGAAAATAAGTTTTCTTTGAAATGTAATTAATGAAGATTACTTTTTCTGTGTCTATTATTATAAGAATTGTTATCAATAGTCTGTAGTTTCTAAGAAACTCAGTACCTCGGCTGTTCAAAGCTGTAATTTTTATTTACTACTAACAAGACCTTTCTTTAACTATCTGAATAAGCAGAGGTTTTATGAAGTAAGAGTAAAATAGTAAGTTCCTTTTTATATCCGCTATTACTCCTGTATTACAGTAGTCCAAATTCACCTTCGCTCATAAGTCGAAATTACAACTTGTGAATCCAACGGGAGTTTTCAAACGAGTAAATATTTTGTACTCTTTGCAGTGAGAAACGTCATACGACTTTATCTTCTTTTGTTTTTAAACACCGGGAAAAAAGCGCCTTTGATATCAGGCGAAACTTCCTGTACTTTTTGAATATGTATATAACATTTCTAGTTTGATGCTTTGGAAGAAGCTAATATGAAAATTTAAAATATATATACTTACGTGAATCAAAATACTATATCAATTAAATACAACATCGGATTTTAAAATGAAAACAATACCTATCAGTCAAAAAGAATCATGTCTACCGGTTGACAATCTACGGAGTTATCGATGTATTTATATATAACAACTTCCGTCATTGTGGGTTGAAAAACAAATAAATACTATGACGACACACTTAATGGTAAGCAAATGTATGGTAAATATAGCTATCAGTTTGCTCAAAAGCATTTTCACGTTTAGTTTTGACAGCTTTTCTACGTTCAGACTAAATCTATCCAAGTTTCCGTCACACGGTTTTAGTAATCAATTTGTTATTATAAGCATTAACTAAAATGTATGTGTAAGCTTAACATATTTCCAATCAATAGTGATTAGATTATAGCCTTAAAGCAGATCAGAAGTTTTCTAATATGTTTTCTTTCTTAGCGTCATAGGACACAATTTAGTTAGACTTTGCATTCACGTCAAAGGAGGCCTGATAAGTTAAGCAAATGAAACTTTCAATATCATATTACATTTTTAACTTTTATTTAAGAGCCCTGCTTCAAAATTTATCTTTATTATGTTTTATATCAAGCCTGCGTACTATTTTAGAACATTTAAAAGAATACCTAATCATGAGATATAAAGATATTTAAATAAAAATTATTATTTTCTTCCCAGCTATAATCGTTATACTATACAAATATAAAAACAAAGAGGAGTAGGGTGAGAATTAATAGTAAGAGATAATTGTCGTCCCTTTATAATGTTTTCATTAAATTAATTTGAAATTAGATAACAAGTGACCGCTAAACTGGGTTCACACTTAACCGTAAGTCCTTAATTACTCAAAGGGATTCGAGTTAATCAATTTACTAAACTTATTAAGTAAATAACTGTTGCCTATATAAAGACACTTTCATTAAAAATAACATTTTCAGCAAAAAATTTAAATATCTCGTAACACAGTTTGTAAGACGATAATCGAAAAGCTATCGATAATAGAACAGTTTTCTTTAATGTAAAAACACGTATTTTGTGGGCATGATCACATAATATAACCAGTTATTAATAATAGCATATCTAGGGGTAGATAATTTATATATCATCACATTTTTAACACGCTTTTATTAGCTTGACCTGTATGTTTGTTAATATTGTAACCAACTCCTTTAGACTTAATTTGGACCCATTTTAAACGGACAGATTTGAATCAAGCTCTGTAAAAGAATTTCATGAGTTTTCCTCATTATCCTGCTTATATGTATGCGCTGTATAAGAGCGAGTGAGACAATTTAGTATATTATTATATTATAGAGTGTGTTTATTTATTTATTTTTATTCAATCGGAAGCTCTATTTTTATCTTGCATCTCATCTGCCTTATCATGTTGTCTTAATAAACAATTGAACCGTAGTGTAGCCTACACGGGGTCTAGAGGTATTGAATTTGGTTTATAGGAAATTAAAAATATGTAGATGAATTCGCCGCGTATTAAGAATATTCGATTATTTTTGGAGCATCGGAAAAATTACAATCTGTCTAAACGGCTAAACTACTCACATCGTGAAATGGCAGATAAGTAATGTTATGTTAGTTCACTTATTATTCCCTTTATCAAGAAGCACAAAGCAAATTTGCATTAACTATCCGAAATGTATCGAAATGTACAATAGTTTCTCCCTCAAGGATTACGGGATTGCTCTCGATTGCTTATGGCCTTATCGTAAAGTTGTGATAAACATAAATGCAAATTAAACTTATGTATGTAAATTTTACCGTTTAATGCGAGAGGTAGTTCTCATGCCCTTCATACTAACTGTATATCCTAATAAATTAATAACCAAATGAAATAATTTAATAACTTAAAATGGTAATGCTGAAAAAACTTACAAAAAGTTTCACAATATCTACACGGGCTATCTGTTATAGTATACAAATTTATTTATATTATATTCATATTATGGACATATTATAGCCAAGTATATGTTATTGTGAAACAACTGCCTTATGTTCCTATAATTAAAATAGTTCTATAGTATATGATATTACCTCTACCACAACTTCAATTTGTTTCATTACTGAAATATTTGTAATTATAGCATGTTCTTTGTATGATTTTCGCATCATAAGACACTACCTCAAACACTTTGGTAATTATTGTACAAAATGACAATAACCACCAACGATTTCATTAAAAGGACGTAAATAAATGCTTTATTACAACCTAAATATAATTAAATATGTTAATTATATTTTTCTTAATACAGTATTATTAAGAGACAATTAATATGAACGTGCTAATAAATTGTCTATGAAAATAATGTCCGGTTTATTTTTATTAGCCGATGTCACAAAAGCGAAGGAGGTTCAGTCAAATGTTTTTTTTGGCTTTGTAACTGATTACTCCATAGTTTTTACTCTATTAATATGATTCTTTATGTGTTTGATTGTAATATTTGGCCTCATTTTAACTTGTACCTTCCCTCCAAGTGACCTTTTTGTAAAAAATAATTATTTTATTTTATACTGTTAAAGAAATATACAGTCGCGTGAAATAACGATGTAAAAAGTATAAATTAAGTAACAATACAAATTTACTTTTAATTAAACAATAGCTAGGTATCGCTACTATAATTTATTAAAAATTTGCGATTGAATATATTATTTTTCGTATTCAATCGTAAATTTCTAATAAAATATACAGATAACGTATTTACGCTTCGTTTTAACAAAATATTATATATTCTCGTTTCATTATAAAGGCCTCTTCAAAAATGCTTAATAAAGCCATTGGATACTTTTACAGATACGCTTTGGTCCTGAACTGAGAACAATGTTGAATTTGCTTGTCCTATCAACGAGCCTCGATATGAGAGAACAGACGGTTGTATGTTGAGTAATTACAACGTCCGAAACAATTGAATACTGATCGTACTGGGTAAAATAAGCAAGCTATAGATTGTCGGCGCTGATCCAACGACACAGTAATTACTTTTGGGTATGTATTTCCTACTCCTTTATAAACTGAGGTATTTATTTTAGGTCCGAAGCATTTACAACGTTAACGAATTATTTAAAATATATTCCCATACGGTTTGGTACACAATAAAGATTTTGATTTGATTCGATTTGATATAATATCACTGTATTCTTATTATAACAAAGATTTACTACTATTTTCGAATCGTTAAAAGAACTTTTTACTATATACTTTTTACTAATTGTCGTACGGATCATTTTTTACATGATTTTTAATATTAGTGTTGTTATAAATATAACAAAAAATGACTTAAGTGATAATTAATTACACACTTATATAATAATGTGAGTGATAAGTTAAACATGTTAAATTCTATATAGGACTTCTAAAATAATAACTTAATTATCCTTCAAGATGAGGAAAGTAGGTAACCTAATTGAAATTGATACGGAGTTTTAATGAAGTCTACGTTTTAGTGATCATAAACATTTAATATGATATTACCCATTAAATATTAATATAGCGTGTTTAAAAATTAATTTGCTTACCTTCGCTACATAATTTTTAATGTTACACGTTAATAATTTATTCACTGACATTGCATGAAAGTGTTTGAGACTAATTTATATTATACCTAGTTAGAGAAGTGTTTGCCTGTTAAAACTGTTAAATTAAATTTAAATGTATATCTTCAAACAGCCAATTAATTACAAATTAAAAAAAAATGTTTTATGAGAAAATTTTAAAGAAAAGAAAAAATATATTCTGTTCTAAAAAAATTTTCTGATAAACAAAGCTTTTGAATGCTTTAAAACTCAATATTTAAAAAAAGATATCAGTTATTTGCCCGAATCGTTTACGTCACATGATATTTTTATAGATTGGTTCCGTTTTGTGAATGATTTGGCTTAAAATCGATCCCTAAATATGGATCTGTAGGTAATCTGAATTAAAATAATAAAATATATAATTTACTCTTATAGTGGATGGAATTGTAATACAATAATTATTTTAACAAAAACTTAAACTGCCTTCAAATTGTCAGAACTAGACCGAATTTAAATGGGTGGGACCAGCTTTCAAATAGAAAATTAATCACAAATATCGGTTCACCTAGTAAAAATTTATAACCACCTCCTTTTTTTAGGACTCCATTGAAGCACTTAGGATAATATTGTGTTGTAACGACAACGTGAGAGAAGGGCATCGTAATAAAACTTTACACGTATGTAAAGAAAGTGGCTGGAATATAGATATTCATAAGCACTATATTGTACTTACAATATATTCATATTTACATGAAAATAAGAGAAATATATTTAATTACCTAGCTTCCAAAGCTGTATGTGTTTCTGTAAGGTCAGTAATTATATGTATTTTTGTGATTTTTACAGTTTTTTAAATTATAGTAATTATATGTTTAATTTATTACATTAACATTGTATTATCAACTGATTTAAAAAAGGAGCAGGTTATCAATTAGACTGTATATTTGTGTCTATTATTTTTTGTATCACTGCAAATGGGTTGCCCCCTTTTAAGGGATAAGAGATAAAGAAAGTTGAAAAAGGCGGTCTCCTACTGTATATCTTTTGTTTTTTTTTTATGTCACAGCGGGCAGCTGAGCTGGTGGTTCGCCTGATGGTAAGCGATCACCACCGCCCATAAACATTCGCAAAGGTAGTACCTCTGTGAATGCGCTGCCCGCTTTTATGGGGTAAGAGAAAAGGAAAGGATTGACGACTGGAAAGATGGAATGGACTAGGACGGGTGAGGAAAAGGAAACGGGCCTCCGGCCCCCCCACTCACCGTACGAAACACAGTGGCATGCCACTATTTCACGCCGGTTTTCTGTGGGGGTGTGGTACTTCCCCGGTGCGAGCTGCCCCAATTCGTGCCGAAGCGTACTCGACTCCCACAATGAACTAAAATATTTACTATATCAGTTCTGCTACTTTATCTTTATGGCATTGTATCATTTATGACCATTTGAACTTATCAAATCTTTTGTGCAAGAAGTTTATAAGGAATCCATCAGAATAAGTTGTCAATTTTGCAAACTTGCCGTTTCATCCGACCACTTTCTAATAGATGCTTCATTAATTACCTTTTCAAATAAACGCTGTGTCATGCGCTTGTTAATTGAAACCTCTTTATTTAGTATCGTTTCGTTAGTTAACGAACGTGGTTTTGTTTAACAGGTGATTCAGAGAATTACAATTTTAAGCGTTATAATCTATAAATTAAGGTTGTGTTTTATTTATGTAAATTTATGCATTTACAAAAGGTACGTTATTAATATCCGCGCGAACATCGATGTAATTTTCGATTGATATTTGGTGTTGTTGATTAAAGAATTTAATTAAAAAGCTGTTAAATGCTTGCAGCATTTATGCATAATAAGAGATTTTTTTATTTTCAATCTTTCCTTCGTTTCTTGTGCTCGGAAAGCCTCAAATGACAGTTGAAAGAATAATAAATACAATTAATCTTTTTATTTTAAATGAGCTAATTAGCTACTTTATAAAATACGCCTCCAAATTTTACCAAAAAAGTAGAGTATTTCAATATGTTGTTTACTGAAAATACTATATTTAATATTAACACGTGTTTATAATGAATTGTAAAAATTAAAAGGAAACAAATTGTGAACTTAACTGCGTATGTAGTGATTCTGAAAGGAAAAACTGCTATTTTCATCAATGGCTCTGTTGTATGCACTTTGTAAAGGATTCTAGCCTATTCAAAAGTTTTCAAACGCTCAAAGTGCATATAGTCGTACCTTTACTGGAAAATTCTTTTATCACATATATTTTACTAATTTATAACTTTATAGCTTTTTATTTCTAGATAGATTAAGATAATAAAATGATAAAGGGAATATTTTTGAAAGAAATCTATCAATCATGTATTTTATTACTTTTGTAGTAGGATTTTCGTTGCAAAAAATATTCTAGAACATCTTAACAAATACTAAATAAGAATTTCGTAAGTCGAAGCGCCTCATAAGCGAAGCGCATGAGTTATTTCTCAAGTGAATGTTTGCATTAAAAGTAACTCTATCTGTTTTCTATCGCACTAGTGTTATAATAATTGTTGCATTTAAAAGATGTTCCACGATTTATTATATGAACTAGCTGTGACCCGCGGTTGAAACCGCGTAAGTCCGTATCCCGTAGGAATATCGGTATAAAAAGTGCCTATGTATTATTTCAGTTGTCCAGCTATCTACGAGGCAAATTTCATTGCAATCGGTTCAGTAGTTTTTGCGTGAAAGAGTAACAGACGCACACATACATATGCATCCATCCTCACAAACTCAACACAAACACAAAATGTCAGGAAGAGTCATAATAAATTGGGACTACTCAAACGCCTCCTATTTGTTAAAAAAACACGAATATGACATTTTCTAAAAAAGATTCCTAGCTAGATCGATTTATCGCCCCCGAAACCCCCTATATACTAAATTTCATGAAAATCGTTGGAGCCGATTCCGAGATTCCAATTATATATATACATATATATATACAAGAATTGCTCGTTTAAAGGTATAAGATAAATAGAATTATTTATATTTATTCCGTGGACGTAATGTATGCAAACTAGCCTGGTAAGGATATCTCCCGAAAAACTTAACTGATTAAGTCCATATTACATGTATTATGTAAAACTAAGACCTTTCAAAGATCACGGTGTTGTGTGTTTGCTTAAACTGTTGTTAATTATATAGGACGACTGACATTACAAACTAATATATAATAATTAGGTTAATTACTACCTACTACTATTTAAATATTACAAAATTAAATTGTACAGAACTGTACGTCTACCCGGACGGAGCTGGGTCGAGCAGCTTAGCAATAAATGTCAATTATATTGATACCGGATTGGAAATTAAAATTTCTTTAAACTTTATTTAATCTATTCCTCGTGAATGTATGACAGTGTAAATGTACTACACTAAAAAACTACACAAAATT
Organism: Zerene cesonia; assembly: GCF_012273895.1. NCBI lineage: Eukaryota > Metazoa > Arthropoda > Insecta > Lepidoptera > Pieridae > Zerene > Zerene cesonia. The sequence goes on from NC_052108.1 coordinate 2,851,305, forward strand.
GAAAACAAAATAAACAGGCCCTAATGCTCTCGAGTCTAAGTTTATTATTGAATCCGTTTTAGCTATGTCTTAGTATCGCCGTACACGGTCACCGGCCGCAATCACAAAACTTCGCCACAAGTATATTTCATGTATTTTTATATATTATATGTTAACAGCAGTGGTGGCTCAGTGGTGAGAACCTCGGACTTCAAAATCGATGAGTTCGAGACCGAGCGAGCGTGCGGGTAATAAATTGATTTTTCAATTTATCTGCGCAAGTTGATAAAATCACCATTGCTTAAAACGGTAAAGGAAAACATCGTGAGGAAATCGGCATATCCACGAATCAAAAAGTTCGACGAAATGCGACATCTGCCTACCCGCACTTGGCCAGCGTGGTGGACTATGGCCTGAAACCTCATAGGAGGGCTGTGTCCCAACAGTGGGAACATATATGTGCTGATGATGATCACACATCGTTCCCTAGTAATCGCTTCTCGTGGCAGCGTTTGGGGCGGTTTTATGTATGTGTGCGGCTATCCTTAGTTCTATGAAATCAGATATTGCTATTGTATTCTTTGAAAACGTTCAATTCGCAAGGTTAGACGAGTACGTACGAAGTTTGTGAAGTTCATACTGCAAGCGAAGCTCACAGTTATCTTAATTAAATAACAATTCTACGCTATTGTGAATAGAAAATGTATGATTCATTTGAATGAATAGATAACTTGTTGCGCTTCTCGTTGTCTCGGTCTTGTTTTCTTTCGGATAAAACGTTTTATGAGAGCTTCGTTTTATTTTTGTTTCACAATGCAAATACAATATTCTCGAAACTGTTGATATAAATAACGTTATAAATAACTTTCGTCACATTCTTCATAATATCGTTTACGGTGTACGATTAATGTTACGTACGTACGGTAAAAAAACATTGTTATAGAATACAGATTTGATTTCTATTAATGGCCTGGCCCAACTGAGGCCAATTAGGGTGTATCGAATACGAGATTTGCTGAAATATTTTTTTAATTTGAAATAGAATGGAAACTTTCATATACAACGTGCAATCTCCGGCATTGTTCAATGTTCAAAGCTCAGACTGAAAGTCCAATATGACGCCTAGTTGATTTTTAATGCCAAAAATGTGTTGGTACCAGATTCGTAAATAGAACTGCACTTAATGTAAAGCATTGCTTATAGAGTTTGAATGAAGGATTTTAATACTAAACATATAATAAATTTGAAGTTTAAATTGGCGTGGAATAGTGCAGTACTGTATTTTGTTCGGTGAGTTTGTGAAATATTTTCAAAGATATTAATTATCTCTGCAAATGTTCATAGGCGATGGTGGCTGCTTACCATCAGGCAACACACAAGCAATTTGTTACAAATCATCTTCTTTATAAACATCCTAATAATATTATATATGTCAACCCATTCATTATAAGCAAATATCAGTAAAATTTTTCGAAATGGCCACTAAATGAACTAAGTTGGTAGAGATGGCTTTTAGCCATAAGGCCGCCATTTGCATACTAGTTTTAAGTTGCTTTTGTTAAGTTTTTCTCTGATTTATATTTTGTAAGTGTGCAATAAAGAATAAATAAATAAATAAGTTCTATCGTTGAAAATGAATGAAGGTGTATGTTATATACCCTAAGTATAAAGCATAATAATTCATCATAATCTAGGGTTAAAAATATTTTCATTCATTTATTTTTTATTTAATTTAAATTATAATAAAAAAAACATGCTCTTCAACTTACATCTGGTCTGGATAAAAGCATTTCTATTACATGAAGGTATAGTGTCTGAATTTAACCTTGTTTGGAATTACTCAGATTTTCGAGAACCTTCCATAGATCCAATTAACGAATTGTACTCACATGTGATAAAACTCCAGTGTCACAAAGAGCTACAGGATATTTTTGTAACTTGTCTTTTGTATATTGTGAATTTATATCAGGGACAATTACATTAAAATAGCGTACGTTCTATGTCTATGTATGTGTAATTAAATAAAAGTATCTGTTGAACCGGGCAATTTCCGAAGAAGAGATCAAAAAGCGTATAACACGAACGTTAAAATAACTATTAAGGTTTAATTTACTTCGGTCATGACTCTTCGTTTAAAAAACGTGTCTCCGTGTCTTTGTTTAGTGGTCACAGTGACAGAAAAATAGGACTTATTTTATTTAAAGGAAATAAATTATCAATTTTTTTACATCAGTCTTTATATTTTAGCTATCTGATCTGACGATAAAATACAATATTTTAAGCCTTAAAGATATCTTCCGTTCTTAAAAGTTTCCGTTTAAAAATAAGTAGTTAATACTAATATGAATTTCAAGTAGGTAATTTATAAAATGAATTTGTATGAAAGAACTTAAAATAGTGAAATATATAATAGTCAAATTGAAATAATATATTAAGAAATATTAAATGGGTTGTTACTTTATATGCAATGTTCAACATAACATTAAAAACATAAAATATTAAGAATTTTAACAAAATGTTACACACTACTTCTAATAATCTATATATAGTTTAGTCTATAGTTATATAAAGAAAATGCTAAAAGTAGATAAATCAAAGGATATTTCAACCACCTGGAAAATTCTTCATTAGTTTAATTACACATCCACGGATTATTTGAATAATTTATTCCATTGAAAATTAAGCCATTGGCTTCATTAAATCGCTATAGTTCCAGCATCATTGGTTGGCTTAATAAAACAATTTTGAAGTTAGAGTAAAAAATCAACCGACTTTCATTTCACGTGTGCGCTCAAATATTAGGTTACCGTTTCGACGCAACAAATTTAGTGCCTGCTAATTTTCTAAATTAACGAACTATTGCGTATGGATAATTTTTGCCTTTGTACATTGCACTCGCTATCTGATTATTTGTTTTTTTTTTATTATTAAGAAAAATCGTTCTATATTCAAATAGCATAAAGTTTACTCTTTATGCCCACAAAAAAGGTGATCGACGGAATTAAAAAAATTCAGCATAGAAATGTGAGTGCTCTAGCGAATGACATAAAAAAAATAATAGCAATTTGCGATCGCATATTTTAATTACATAAAAAGACACGTGTCTTGACACAGATTATTAAATTATTACTTTTATTTTTTTCCGACCAAAAATAATGTTGTTTGTTTCGAAAACTTTATTTACATTTTTTATTATGGTTCAGTGGAATCTCTTAAGTCGAAGAAGGCCGGCAGGCTGAAAATATTTATATATTACTAGCTGCACCCGGCAAACGCTGTTCTGCCTTACTCTTATCATTTAGGGGTATGAAAAATAGATGTTGGCCGATTCTCATAGATACCGGATAAGCACAAAAAATTTCATCAAAATCGGTCAAGCCGTTTCGGAGGAGTATGGCAACGAAAACTGTGACACGAGAATTTTATATATTAGATTATCTTTATATTTATATTTATTATCTTTATATTATTTTTTTTATATAATGATCTAATTAGAAATATATGAAGTGTTTGAAAGGATTCTGTTGAATCAAATCATTTTTATTACGTATGGGCGATTAATAAAATTGGTTTTATAGATTTTAGCACACTAAAGGAATTTATAAAGTTATTCTTACTTAATATGAACACGTAGATCGGTGTTGTGTTTCACCATTAATAATTTATATACTTTTATTAACCGACTTTCCCAAAAAGGGAGAAGGTTGTAAATTGGAGAGATTCATTTTCGTTATGATAGTTAATAACTCAGTTTTCTTTTTTCAATGTAAATACAATATTGATACTTTATGAGATTATAAATTTATTTCAAATGAATAAGAGTTTGTTTCGAAGTACGTTTTTAAAATTAACTCTTTACAAGTGTTATTAATAAATATATACATCTTTATAAATTGCAAATGACGTACTTGTTGAAGCAAAATACAAAAAAAATTCTTAAGGACAAATACACAATATAAAGTCTTTACATTACTTTTACCTAAAACTAACCTTCAAATTCAAATTCTATTAATAAATAGAGTCCTATGATATATAATCGACCTAATTTTAGAACGGCATAAAACAACATTAAAAAAAAACGTAGACATAAATGTCATTAATACTTTCCGGAAATAATAATTAACTTTCCTTTTAGTGAAATAATTTAATACACTTTCGCTTTACTCATGATTCTTTTCGGATAACGAGATATTTCCGCATACCTTTGATGTAATTATCATCGTCCTAAATTAAATAGCGTATTTGTAAATTTTAATTATGAATCGGCTTATATAAAGGGATCCCTCAAAGGGAATATATGACATTTAAGCTGGATCCAATATAATATAACATCACAATTCACGGCCCAGTAGACAAGCTCGTAACGCGAGTAAAGCTAACAATATACTTTTAATTAAACGCTGTTTTTCGTATATTTTCAATGAAACAGTTTTTACTGTATTTTTTTAATTTAGCTGAGTCGATGATTTTATATTAAATAAACCTTGAATATAATTTTAAATTATGCTTTTCATATTTTAAACAAGTAATAATTATTTTCATCCATCATTATATAATATCTATCTTTTTACGTACTTTAAAATTAATCAAAAAAGTTTTTGCTCTCACGCATTTTATTAAAAAAAAGTAATTTAAAATTAAAAATTATCCCAGTTATATTGACACATAAACTTACCTGTAAGTTATCGTACGACACACTACTTAGCACTAGCTCGGCGGTTACTGCGCGCACTCGGTACACGTGAAGTGACTTGTTCGTGGTACAACAGTGCGTTTTATACCTACCGCCGGGACGGGATGCGTAGCGGTTGGTCTGCCGTAGAACGCCGCGCCCCGCGTAGGCGTGCGTAGGCTTCGCCTACGGTGAACCGCTGCAGATCTCTTGTGCTGATTTTGATTGTTTTTTTTTAAATCAGACAATTAATTAAAGTTTAAAGAAAAAATTAAATATCCAGAACGTTTATTGTTGTCATTTTTTTGTAATTTGTGCAAAATTAGAATAGTATAAGAATAAAAAATGTCTTGTATAAAAACGGTGTCATAACTCTAATAAATTCACACCTTTACTTGATTGTAAAAAAAAAAAACTGTGTTTTATAAACTTTTTAAATAAGTTATATTAACGTGAAAGCCTTGTATATGATTATATTAATTATACTTTTCTCTACAATGTTATTTACAAGATTTAAATTACAGCATCGTAGAACATATTAATATAAGATTCTCAAATTTATTATAATTATAATACGATTGCATTATGATGTTATTCTTAGAAATCTTTCTTAATTCTTACCGCTTAGCAAATTTACTGTTAATGTATTAACCGGATATATTTTATAATTTTACACACATACATACATATATTTGACACAAAAAAGACAAAGAGAACATAGTGAATTATTGAAAATTGGCTATTCCCTCTATGGACACCTCGTTTGTCAAAATTGTTTGTACATACTTGATCATTTTACGTACTAAAGTAACCAGTTGTAATCATGTTCAAATATTTACTCATTCACTATGAGAATACTTTCATCGAAGATAAAATAATCAGAGTAAAATTTCTAAATAAAGTCACGATTCAAAAGTTTTAAGCATTTATATATTTAATTAAATGTAATTTTAAAGATTCTCTGAAGAAACTTTGTGCTTTTATCGCATTAATTATTTATTAACTAAACAGTTTTGATTACGGAATCTTTATCAAAGCTCTCATAAGAACTGTACTTGATATTGAGACGATAGAGAAATATAATTTATTAATTCAATTTACTTAAGATTAAGTTTAAGTTGGTACCAATTAGCTAAGAGAACAAAAAACACACAGAATTTAATTTTTGTAAGCAAACCTACAGCCATCACATTATTTACCTAAAAACTGTGTTTCAAAATTTTTTACATAGAAAATTCTGCATTTTAATATTTTGAATGACTGTATAAACAATAAATTGGCATGGGAAAGACAAAAGTGTATCCGGTCCATTTCTTGGAAAAACTTTACCGATGTTTATTTTTATTTTCGTCCACAAACTCGTCTATTAAGGAAAAACTTTTGTCCCTTATGAGTAGCATATATCTGTTAGATAGTAAATAGATGGCTGGTCACTCACGGTCGCTTTCAATATTCGTTCTCAATCTAAATCTACTGATCAGGATTGACAGTTCGTTGTACATTGCTTCTTTATTATGTGTAAAAACTAGAAAAAATATCGAATCCATGCATTGCATTGCAAATCGTCATCTTTACCCATAAATTACGATTATTAGTAAAACATGCAATGTATTTATCGTAATATACCGTATATTAATATACATATCTACATTAACTTTACTAGATTTTGACTTGTGACATTGCGATATACTGAATAGCAGAGTTATATCTTTATAAAAAAGTTTTTCTTTCGAAAGATTTTAATAATATGCATGTTAATGAGTATGTAGAGTGTATGTAAATAGATGACAAGAGGACACGTAGTACTTATGAGTTTTAAGGTAATACTCGTATACCTACAGACATGCCTAAAATAGGGATACTTCTTTAAACTAGTAATAGATACTAACTGTATTACTCCTTAGGCATTTATTCTTAAATTTTAGAAATTCGTCCATTAATATCATCCTTCATCTATAGCAATTCATCGCATATATAAATAAAAGTATTTTAACCTACCATAAGAAATATAATGCAACGTGTTAAGTGAAACCCGCTTTCGCATTTGTCTCCTTATTTGCCAGCAAGTGATCGCCCCAAACTGAATTTGTCCGCAATTTTCCCCAACGTACCTGCGGTGGATTCTAAACTGTGGGGAGATTTTCCACCGCCGCAAATCCCTATGGAAAACCACTAGAAGTTGGCTGACATATCTGATTATTCTGTTTCTTTTATTGATAAGAAATGATCTTGATTTTAAGGAACACGCACAATAAATATACAAAATGATGTAGTTTGTGCCCGCATTTGATTATCCTTAATATATTGGAAATAATTGATTTTATATTAAATGTGTTCTGTATATAACTTTATATTATTCACCGTGACTCGTAATTTATATCTTCATTTAAAAACGTAAATCATTTTATCAAATATAGCATTCCGCAAACGATAAATTGAGTAATTGATGTGGAAATTACTATCCGTTCTAAAGGAAATGTTTACTAAGTGGCCTGCCAAATAGTGTTCATTTGCGTATAATTAATTTTAAACTCAGGGGTATTCGTGCACTAGGTTTCAGTAAATATAGCACTGGGTTAATAAATACAGATCGTGTTTGTGCAAGTACCATTTTGTGTCGTCAATGATACAGCATTCTGGGTCATTATTTCAGAAGGAAAATTAAATTGTTCATCTCACTTAATACATAATATGTTTATATTATAATTTTATAGTACTAAAGTATTATATTTTGCATAGAACGTATATAGATATAAAGGTCTATACGATATATGGTAACATTTCAAATCTATTAAACGCTTAAATATATGAATTTAAATAGGTGAATCTTTGAAGAAATTCCAATGAAATAAGGGATTTCAAAGAGGAGAATGCAGTATAAAAGAAGTATCTTAGAATATTTGAATACGTGCAGTTTTAAATTAACCTCATGTCATTTATTTATTTATTAAAGAAGCAGAATTCACGTCAACGACATCTGCATTATGAAAAGGGTTGAACTAATTGTTCTGACAGATTTGAGGATGAATCAAACAACTTGAACATATCGTAGTTAGCTGACACGTTTGTTATAATGTTCCAGCATAGTAACAATACGAAACGGAAAGTTTGTATGAAGGATATGCGGAATAATGTGATGTTAGTTTTATTAGAAATTGCTTAAGGTTTTTTTTTAGATATTAGCTTGAAAATGCGTTCGGTAACTGCAATATTATGAATATTATGAATACTCACAATTTCGTTAAGGACCGCGTTAATTGAATAGCCTTATATTGCAATAGGACAATTGATAAGACATATCTCACATGGACATTAACTGTCAACCGTTGAAAGCTGGAACTAGGTAAATTAAAACTTAGGCAAATTTAAAACACAGGTGTCATCAGCTTTCAAATTAAAATAGAATCATCGATTCTTCCAATCGAAAATTCTGAGGTATTAAAACCAAACAATACAGTCGAATTGATCTATTCCTATTTCTGAAGCTGATTGAAAATAGTACAGTCTCATCGCCTATGAAAATGTACTGTAATGTAATGTACTATTAAGGTGCATTAGAATGAAAATTAAAATTTATTTTTTATCATTCTTGGATGGTGAGGGAAGGAAGCACAGTTTGTACCTCCTCAGGGGCTAATGTAAAAGCTGAATACACGACAATGACTTTTTCTTGTAACATTTTTTCATTAATGCACCTGATTTTCAAAATTATTTTTTCTTTCCTTTCCTTAATATATATTCTTAAAACATTTTCTTAATTTTTTGGCTGTAAATATATTTAATATCTATAACTATATAAGATTATTATCATTACCCTCGTAAATTTTTGCTCAACAACAAACGGAAAATATGTATTAAATGTAAAATAAGACAGGCAAAATTCCTTGACTGAATAAATATTGTAAATGCATAAAATCTATAAGAAAAAGAACTATCAGGAATTATAATCCTTTCATTTATTCGTAGCTATTTTATCTAGTTAAGCACCGCACGATTGACAAAATGTCTCAACAAGAAAAACCTATTTGATTTCTATTAGGAGCATAGTCATCTCTATTTCTATGTAAATTATTGTCACGAGAGCCTTTTCCCCTTGATTAAATGGATAAAACGAATCAGGCCTCTATTTTATAAACTTTTTAAACTAAGCTTCTGTAATTTATAAATATATACTTATTTATATAAATAGTGATCCTTTTTTCAGATTTAAATCCGATTGATTTAAGCACGTTTTAATTGTTATTTACTTGCTTTGCCCGCGGCTTCGTTAGCATAGATAGAAAAAGATAGATAACCGAAGGTGTGGCGCATACTCAAACTATCTCTGTACCGAATTTTATATAAATTCATTGTTTAAAAAAGAGACAGGCGAGGAAATTCAAGGTAAATGCCACGACCTGTCAGTGTATTTCCTAGATGCTGACAAAACATAGGACATTTCAACAAGCATATAAGTTTGGGATTTAAGTTTAAAAATATATTTGATACTGGTTAATCAATTTATAAATATAACAATAAATTTACGGTTAACTAGCTCTAATTTTTAAGCAAATTTATACTTTTTTATACTCTTCCATAAGATGCGAGATAAGAGGTATGCGGTCTTTGATAAGTAAACTTTTTCTATGGTATAATATCATCATCATCATCATCATCATCAGCCCATATATGTTCCCACTATTGGGACACAGGCCTCCTATGAGGGTTCAGGCCATA
>NC_052108.1:2861671-2869794 GCF_012273895.1 Zerene cesonia
CATCATCATCATCAGCCCATATATGTTCCCACTATTGGGACACAGGCCTCCTATGAGGGTTCAGGCCATAATCCACCATTATTATATGTCTATGGCATATAATAATGTAGTGGGCAATCTCTACTTCTTCCGCCCACGGCTTCGCCCGCGTAGTCAAAGGAAAAGGCAGCCGAGGTTTTATTGCATAGTTCCCGTTCCTCTTGTATTTCCGGAATAAAAACACGAGGAAGGGTCTTCAGATCTTAAACTATATCAACACGAAATTTTATAGAAACCGGTTCAGCAGTTTTCGTGTGAAAACGTAATAAAGTCAAATTCATATTTAAACTTACAAACACATTTATAATATTAGTAGGGATTATTCGAGATAACGGGCTGTGACTGGTAAGCCTCAAGATCAATGATAACGTCAAATTAGGAAAACGGATTGTTCGACTCTACGAGATTTCATTACAAAAGCTCTTTTCCCGCTCCTGGTCTTTGATTTATTTTTAATTATGACTCCTTTTATTTTTGAGCTTTAAATTAAAATATGGTGGCTCGAATCCTCGATTCATATTTAAATTGTTTTGGGTATAAAATAGCTGCGAAAGTAATTATCTGTACAAATTAATGAAAACATAGATAAAGTTTTGCAATATTTTTAAATTGTTAAACGCTTACAAAGAAACACATATAAAAATCTCCTCCAATAATTCACATAATATAGCTTTTATACAATAGTATAATAAAAATATTGGATGACAAGAATGTTACATATTCAAAAGTACAAAACTGTAAAAGTGAAATTTAAGTTTGATTTATTATTAGATTGAAGTGTTAAATAGGTACAAAACTGAAAGAAATCAATATTACATAATATATTTAACGTAGTTACATAGTTATATTTATATCCATTACAGGTTTTTTATGTCCCACTTAAACACTCAAAGAAACTTTCAATTGAAAGATAAGTATTTCACACCGGTCTTCTGTGGGGGTGTGGTAGTTCCCCGGTACGAGCTAGCCCAATTCGTGCCGAAGCGTCCTAGACCCCCACAATTTTTTATGATTATATTATTTTAGGTAACAGTGTTAACAATGTTAAATTTTAGCCATTATGGGGTCGATTTTTCGAAGCCAATGAACTGCATATTTTAAAACTCTGCTCTCTTTACATATACAGATCAGACACTAAGCATCCCCTTGAATAAAAAGTATCTAATTATCCTCAGCAAGTGTTATTAATTATAAAATAACGGTCGGTTCGCTACGCTGTATAAATCTCGCCATGGATTAATGGTATATTCATTTAAATATTGTACAGTTCCTGGCTTACATCGGGAATTATTAAACAGTGGGAATTATTCCATATTAATCACGAACCGACGTGCAGAATTTTCACGCTAAAATTTATTTCATGCAAAATTTCAACTTGCATATATAACCTATTTTACTATAGCAATTCGTTTTTTGTTGTCCAGATTATTCTAGTCTAAAATTGTAATCTTTTAAACGTGTGCTTTTTATCTCTAAAATGGATCGACCGATTAGTTTTCCAAACCTCGTCACAATTATATTATAAAAAACATGACATACCAAAAAATATGCATAAAAACAAAATAATTTAAGCATATAATAAGAATTTGTAATTAATGATTTAATTAATTTTTAACGGGACACCAGCTTACAAATGAAAAAATAATCATTATATTGGTTTCACCCAGTCGATAGAATTGAAGTTACAAACAAAAAAATACAATTGAATTGAGAACCTCCACCTTTTTTAACGTCTACAGATAATGTTTTCTAAAAGTTCAATAAAATATACTATAAACATAACCAGGTACATCAATGTTGATCCATCCCACGAAACAGGGTTATAGATTCCAATAATGTATGAGGCGTTCGCTTCGTTCCGCTTCCATGTCCTTTTTATTTAGTTACTGTAAAAATATTCACGGGGAAACTATAAATATCGTATTTTTTATTCGTTAAAACTTACTGTATGTCTTACTAAAATCGGACTTTATAGATTTTAGTTTCTAGTGGTTAATGAAAATAAAACACCCAAAGGTATATAGAATAAAATAGCATGTTTAAATGATGATACAATTATTTATTACAAAGTAGGTCGCCGGTGTCCTGGGGAGGTGGGAATGAAGGAAGGGACCCTTGATCGGACAAAATGACATTAATTTCCAATCAAACACAGAAAAAGAATCACGCCTATCAGTTGACAACCCACGGAGTTAATAAAAACACCAAAAAATACTACAGTCAAATTAAGAACCTCCTTCGTTTTTGGGAAGGTCTGTTGAAAAATAGATCCGGTCGAGCAATAAAACTGTGAATGAACGTACAAACAGACGAACAGTAGTTGTATCAGCTTTGCCCTTGTCAAGCCGAGATAGGAAATCAACAACATGTATCTTTTTTTTATGTCATAGCGGGCAACTGAGCTGGTGGTTCGCCTGATGGTAAACGATCACCACCACCCATGAACATTCGCAGAGGCAAAATGCGCTGCCCGCTCTTAAGGGATAAGGGATAAGGAAAGGATTGATGTCTGGAAAGAAGGAATGGACTGGGAAGGGCTAGGAGAAGGAAATAGGCCGTGACCACTCCGAGAAAATACGCAGGGGGAGGTTTACGTAGGTTCGAGCATACTGCAGCTATGGTCGCTGCAAGTAAAGCGGACCCCCCTGTGGCCTATGGCGGATAGCCCCGGTAATAGTGTGGAGATATCATTCCGATATCAAAACCTATGCCAACTATCGGGTTTGTATGGGCCGCCGACACGCGGCGCTCGCCACTTAGACAGTGGGGGTATAAGGCGTGGCTGTTAACCCCCGCCGTTGATGGCGAACGATGGCCACCGTTGGGTTTTAGTGGGTAGGGTTTGATTGCGAGTCCCACATACCCCCTCTCAGAAAAACTGTAGAGGGGGATGCGTAAATGCATTTCCCAACGTTAAAAAAAAAAAAAAAAGGAGAAGGAAATAGGCCTCAGGCTCCGCCACTCACCGCACGAAACACAATAGCAAGCTATTATTTCACGCCGGTTTTCTGTGGGGGTGTGGTACTTCCCCGGTGCTAGCTGGCCCAATTCGTGCCGAAGCGTGCTCGACTACCACATCCAAAAAATAATATTATCAACTTCATTAGTCTCATTTTCTCATTAGACATCCATAATCTCATACTGCGAATACATAGGTATTAAACGCTTGCGCGTTGCGTAACAACATCTAAAACCACATGCGAGTAATTTTTTTCAGCATTTACATTGTTAATGACCACAGGCCGCTGAAAAGCAATGTCCGTTGGTACGCATAAATAATTAGGTACCTACTTAGGTCTTACTCGTTATGAATTAACTCCTTTATCATGCCTTCACCTTCATAAATTGTATAATTAACCATCTATATATAAAATTTAGTTTAAGATAACAAAATATGTAAAAATATTACGGCAGATTTTTTAAATTGTGGCATCTTTTAACAGATTCTCTTATTAGACGATTTTTTTCGATTAAAACTGTACGAGTTGAATTCGTATATATTTCATATGGATATTTAATTACCTCATTTAACCAAATAGCATTCTATTAGTTTGTTACCTAATAAAATCGATTCAAATAGCCCAGTACAATAAAAGAAATAATCAAGAACCAATCACATTTATTTCAATGAAAATAAATAGACGTAGAAAAAGTAATTTTTGCGAGATGAAACATTATTATTAGGATATATTGTCACGTAGAAGACGAATTAGATCGGCAAAACAAACAACCCGAATATTTGTTGAGATAAGAGGTTTGCTAATACTCGTGGGCAGGTACTGACTCACCTAAATACGGTATAGACGATGTCCTTTTGACGTAATAGGAAGAGTCAGAAATTTAATAACAGTGTGATGCTTGCGATATACTTAAGTACCTACACTTAGGTACAAAGCACTAGTGGTTTGAAGAAAGAGCATCACGTACCTATTTCTATATTTATTTTATTTAATCTGTACTTTTTAAATAATATAAAGCCGAAAAGTTGTTAAATAAATATAATATACGTATTAAAATTCCAAAAGCGTTGGATATGTGCATATGAGGCGATCGCTTAATCTTGAATGCCTTGCATATACCATACCACGAGCGAACCTGGGGGCGAACCGTTAGTTTGTGGATATATTAGTGGTGAAGAAATGGAATTTTGAAAATCCATTTTAAAATAAGACTTCCCGCCTTTTAGTGATATCTTATTAATTTTAGAAAGATTTAGGAATGATACAAGCCTTTTTGACAATTTTTTATGTTCATTAACTCAAGAGTATATATTGCAGTTTATTGAAAATTATGCCCGATATTTAAATCATAAGTTACAATGTATTCGTTTTGTTTATTCTTGAGTAATTGTCATAATATTGTCCAGGTTAATAAAAGTAAACTAAAATTATTAAGATCTTGTGCGTAGCTTCCGGACATTCTGCAAAATATGGCAACGCACTCTCGTCGTTTTGTCTATGATAACAATGTTACTCTGCGATTGGCTCAAAAAATAAATTGAAAATGGCGCGGCATTTGTCACATCCTGTTATGTGTCGGTGAGTGCATGGCCTCGACGTTCGTCCCGTTTCAAGATTTTTTTCCACAAAGCCGCAGTAATTTTACATATGTAATAAAAGGCAATAAAATTCGTAATGGTGTTCTGTAAAAGGCCATGGATTTGATGAAAACGGTAAGCATTATATAATTACAGCAATATACTTATAATTTTGTTTGGCTTTTGTTTCTTGTTTTGGTGATATTGAAACTGGCCATTATATTAGAAAAAATCTCTTTCCAGAAAATGTGTGCACGTGGGAGGTAAGTGTTAATAGTTTCATTAGTAAATGTTTCCTTCTTGGGTTACACAAAGTCAAGTTTGTTGATTTGTCAATACATGGCACCCGGCAACTGAGCGTTGTTACGCCATTTTATAGTCCTCCAAATGCTCCGCACATTTTGAAGCTTTGTATTTAATTACGAGAGAGAAATAGATGCTGAAAAAATCATGCTTTAAGTACCGGTGATTGTGTTGGAAATAATCAGTAAACATGGGTTCTAGGTATGTCATTTTCACTATTCCATTGCATCGCATTACTTGACAAACCACATGTGCTTAGACGGACTTGTTGTTGTTGTTAAATCGGCTAAGGAAATTTTTTAGATTATAATTTTGCATGCTTAATGTTGATTTAAATGTAGCATATTTCTTACTATTATGCTTATTATATCATTATTTGCATTTGAGGACACACAAGTAACCTATAAATTTGACAGAAGTTCAATGTTCATAAATCGAGTGTCATTCTTGTTAATTTTGCCGTATTTTCAAGGTTACCCACTTGTAGAAATCTATTACAGTGTTTCTTTACACTGATGCAATAATAATGAAAATGTATTATTAGGTTACGATTTCAGTTGTTTTTTATAATGTGTTGGACATTGGACAGCCATATGATAATTGCAAGCTTGGACTGTTATTTTTAGTTTCTTCTGTTCTTATTTTTTTCTTACACTATATAGGTGTACCCAGATATATTCTAGAAATAGTATTGTCTTAAAGTAAAAATTAAATAATATGGAGATAAATAATAAATGCAAAGAAAGCGAAGTGATAGTATTAGGACACTAATTGAAGTGCCATATTGGCTCTATGTGAATTAACTAGTAAATATCATATTTTCATAAGGAGACATTTACTAAATATTATTTTATAAATATCTGCTAATGTAATTAGTATAACAGTATATTTATCATATAGTCTGACTGAATTAAAAACACCACATTATACTATTATTTAGTCTATTACCTATTAGCTCAACATTCATTGGATCATTACGGGGATATATAAATAATCATAATTGGATTAAAACAATGAAGGCCTGTTAAGAATATTTATGTTAAATACAAATGAATGAGAAATTTTGAAAGAATAGAAAAAATTTGATCACGAGGCAGGATTCGAACCTGCGTATCTTGCCTAACCGTAGCAACGCCTAGCCTCTCGGCCACCCGTGATCCTGCCACAGTAATCAAATTTATTCTACTCCTTCGGTTTCATGTGCCTAAGGGGCACCCCGCGATCAAATTTTTTCTATTCTTTCAAAATTTCTCATTTATAAAGCATTTCAATGCTATAAAACTAAAAATTAAAAATACAAATGAATTTAAAATGTATTTTTATCAAACTGCTATATTCTGATTACGCAAATTATGTTATGAAATAATGAGTATGAACTTACAAGAAGAGAAAAATTAAATTAATTAAAAAGATGGTGTAGAATCCAGATGTTTATTATAAATTTGATGGAGATTACCACAATTTAATATTAAACAATCGATCAAAAGAAATATAATGGCAAAGAACTTTGATATAGTAGTACATTTCTTGTTTGTTTACAGTTGTTAGATATATTTGAAATGTTCCACTCAGTAATCAGTAATCAGTAATCTAGTAAGTGTGAATCTATATCAGGGGCAGTTATTAAAACATTTATACAGTGAAAGTATAATAATTACAAACATACAATGTATATTGAAAATTACACACAACACATTTGCCAAAAATAGTTCTCCTAGAGGAAATAAAATTTAGTGAACTTTACCATTTAAAAGGTCATACCTTTTATATAGTAGGGTAAAATATATATATTTCCTAGCTTCCAAATGATTAGCTATAATAAAGTTCAGCTAAGGATTATTATTAACTTTTAATTAACCAAAATAAACATTTTTTGGGATACTGATACTGTCAGATTGTTAATGTATTCTGCAAAATAATAATATGTACTTAATATATAATTCGTAATATGTATAATGTGTAGACACTTTTAAAGAGATACTGAAGTCAACTGATCCTACTACTTCATTTACATATGTATTGCAGGCAAAACATTTTTTTTTTTGCAATACAAAAGATCGATTAAGCTGCATGATATTATTTTATTGCGTTCAACTTTATCAACATTTTGTATCATGTGGCAAATGAAAAAAATGAAATTGGATTTTTAAAATATTGCTCGTAGGTTGGGTGTAAGGTTTTTAAAGATTTATGGCATAATTTATCATTGAAGGTATGGTCAATGGCTATGGGAAAAATTACCATAAAATTTATGTTATTTTGTTAGATATGAAATACACTGTAATTTAGTGTTAAAACCTATTTTAATTAAACCAATCTGTATTTTCCATTTAACAATATACATACATATTTCAAACAATTAAAATAATGTAAGTTTAAATAGTATTAGTAGTATTTGGGTAGAAATATTACACAATATTTACATAGAAGTCTCATGCTTCCATAATATATCAATGGAAGATATATGGATCAAAACTATTAATACCTAATAATGAAGTAAGTTGCAATTCAGGTATTGTACTGTTTCTTAGTGGGTGTATTTCCTTTGTTGATAAATAATAATTTAACCGCCCAAATTGGTTCCAGGTAATAATATCAAGGTTATAGTCAAGGCGATGTTCATTAAATAACTGAATAAATTACATATTTCGATTCATTTTGTCTCCCAGCATGCGTTATCGAAATTTCTATAATATTATCTTCTAAATATAAACCAAAGCTTTGTATATAGCTTTGGTTTATAAAAGACAGGAAATAATTGACTATTCAAATTAAACAAAATGGGAAATGTAGCACACATTCTTTGCTTAATTGTCTTTTTTCCACTTTCATGTAATTAGTAAAAGGTTGTGGCATATTGTGTATATAAACTGTTTCTATAAATTTGTGTGATGTTTTGCAGGAATATCAGTTCCTAGACTTGTCAGATGTAAAAGAAGCGGAATTGAGCAGTTTGCAGTGCGCGCTGTTCAAGAAAACTCCTAAAATCGCGTCCGCCGGACAAAACGGTTGGACCGAATCTACTACAGGTATGCATTTGATATATTTCAAATTTAATACATAATATCATAAGGAATGTTAATGCACTTATAGCTCCTGTGTGGTTAGGGTGACCAGCCTTAATAATTACAAAAAATCATTAATAATTATTATTGAACTTATATATTATGGCGATGGGCAATATTACTTAGCCCTCTCTTTGATATAATTTTTCGATTTTATTTAGTACTTCAGAAGCTATACA
>NC_052108.1:2870794-2877783 GCF_012273895.1 Zerene cesonia
TTTTTTTTTTTTATTGTTATTTATGAGTGCTGTCCTGACTGTCGTTTTGTAAATAAATCATCTGTGTATATTTATAACTGGAGGAGTTGCGGCATAAGTGTTGTGCTATAAAGTGTAAAAAAAAATTATAAAAAAATTTCGGGTCGAATGTCGAAATGGTTTTAATTAGAAAGTACAAAGTTGGGATTACAGGAAAGTGTGTTTAAATTCAATCAAAATTGTACATAGCTTGTGAAAAATTCGCATGTACATACCTGATGATACCAGGATGCATTTTCAATGTGAAATGGAATTATTTACTTGAGATTGTTGAGTAGAATACGGATATGGTGCTCTGTTGGGATTACACCGCGTTTTCAATACATGGAATCGACTTTTTTCTTTTTTTTTTTGCTTTTCAAAGCAATGATGACTGCTACTCTTTAGTTCATAGCGTCCAGTGACACGTAATTATAATAATTACAATGAATGTCTGTAGGGTTAGCTGTAATTGAACTTTTTTTGGTTGGCTATGTGTCCCGTATAAGAGTTTATAAATTTTTATGAAATATAAAAAAAGCCTGCTTTTTTATTTTTACAATGTAAAATGTGATTTGAAAAAGGAACTTCGATAGTTTTTTTTTTTCACCGTTAAGTCGTATTGTGTGTATTTAAAAAAGGAACGTGGCGGATTTATTTGAATGCGTTTGAAAACGTGGTGTAATACGGTGTTGTATGGAATGTGCCTAAACATGTGATATGGACAAGGGTGTGACGCTACAGATTGTATAATATTGTTGTAATTGTTGATATATATGTTATCCGGCCGTTGGTCTCTCGTGAACGTCTGTTTTTAATATTATTATTCTAAATCCACAATCTATCGTTTTGTTATTGAAATTTTCATCGCGAAAGTTTTACTACTCTTAATGTTAGATGTGCTAAATTTAAAGTCTATGAATATTTGTGTTGGTACGTGCTAAGCATCGCCGTTTTTGCATACACGAAATAAAATCAGCGACAAATAGATTTTGATTAGCTTTTTCTCGTGTCCACTATTAACTCGTCCAATAAATAAGCGTGGATATACTTTGAAATTAGAACGCGTTATAATACGCAAATAATTTGATGGGAATCTTTTGAGTCGCTGATCTTTATTGTGTTAGCATTAAACACTAAAATTGTCTGATCTCACCTAATGTTGTTACTTCGATTTGTACGCAATGTGGATGTAAATTATTCCTTGTGCCCGAGAACGCGCGAATGTCCTTAATATAAGTTTCGAATCAGCTGATAAATGTAGCTTTTAAGTGTTAAAAAATCATACAAAAAATGCACCATTTGGTTTATTACCCAAGTGTACTAAAAAAAGCGTAGTCTTATTTCTTAGTCAATTTAAATGTTTAAAATTGATAGGGTTTAGTTGTAACTGGGACACTATTAACAATTATCGATAAGCCTTTGTGTATAACTCGGTTGTTTACGGATTGTGGGTAGCTTATAATAAGTAGTGATACATTGGCAATAACTGTAATTGATGCTGTTGCTAGGTGGTTTTTTTCTTTTCATACTAACAAAAAATGTTTGTTATCGAGCCAAATGTCTATTTTTATCGTGACGCCATGCAATGGCATAGGAGGAATTCGCGACAATTTGAAATTGTACGTCGTATATACAACATATGCTTAATTAGTGGATATATATATGGTGTTATCACGATTTTGTTCAGTTGCAACGCAAAGTATTCACGTGTTTAAATATTCGTCTTATAATTAATATTATAAGGTATAACTGACGTTCGTGGTATTTGCATTGATGCAGTTACGTAATGTTTAACGTAGATATCGAATTTATAAGAGCGCAGTGAACACTGACAATGCACAAATGTTAATTTATCTTCGTTCGTTGCACGGTTTTTATTATTATTTTTTTTTAATTTCTCGTGAACACATTGCTTTACGCATAGATAGCGAACATAATATTATTACATCACGGATTGATGTTTATTTTATGTCTATGGTGTTAATGTTGTTAGGAGAAAATATGTACTTGTCTATAGATAACTTGTAAGACGTTGATAAGTACTTAGGGCCTGTTCTAGAATAGCTTACTAAAAGTAAAGTATATAAATGTATTTCTGTCTCGAGTTGTTTGAAATAGAAGAAGAGACACGGCTATTTTCAAATAAGCTTACATTTAAACAGGTCCCAATCTACCACGAGACCTACGATGTCATTCATTTTAAGTTAATATCCATCGATTTTTTTTTTTCAACAAAAATCGTTATGTTATTCGAAATGTTTATCGCGTTCAAATCGATACTCCATCGGCTATCGAATAAAAAATTATTAACGTATAAGCTAGCTTGTGACTGTGTGTTCACTCGTGTGTAAGACTGAGTGTAGGGTCCCGTATGTTTGTTATATTTTAACGAGCACATTATTATAATAGTGATAAGTTCGTAACCACAATGCTGCCTTAGTTAAGTTTATTTACGCGGGAAATGCTTCAATCATTAACTCCTTTCTATTAAGATGTAGCTGATCAGGCTTTCAGGCGATACGATATTATATATACTTATATAATTCATATCTGTAAAATTCAGTTTGTTGCTTTATCTCTATGTCCCTAGATAGGGAGATTCGGGTCTTCGCAAAAAAGTGCATTGAGCATTCAATTATAACTAACTTTTAGATATGGACATAGATTTGAGCAATAGTATCTATCCGTATTAGTTATGTAGCGTATAGACATTTAAAATGGAGTTAAATCTTATACTAACTGGAAAAAAATACGAAACCGGAATATTTTAGACCCTGTTTGCACATTATTATTTCTTTATCATAAATTAAACACATTAGAAGCGAGGATGTTTTGCCAAAACGCCTGAAGCTTGATCAGTCTATTAGAACCCGGATAAATGTAAGAGATATGTGGACTAAGTTATTTTTAGCATTTGTAACACGCAATCCTAACGCAGTTGGCTGTGATCTTACACGGGATTGATGTTATAAATTACATTTTAAATGCTTTATATGAATAGGATAGTGCGTTTAGATATATATTTTGTAGGTTTTTTTTATTATTGTTAAAAAATAAATCGTACTTCTAAATTCGTGGAAAGATCGACTTTATTTTAACGCCCGGGGGCCAATATTATTATGCATGTTGTTTTTATTTTATTAAACTTGGTGTAATGAGGTAACTGTACAATTTAATAGAAATTGATAATTTTATTCATCAATATAATTTATATATCTGAAAGCACGGTTTTATCTTCATTAAATTATTATTAATTCCGTCATTCGATCAATGTAAATATAACAAAATTGGTGTATATAATAATTTGTTAGTTTGTTGTAATTAGTAACGTTCCTGAATAAAATAATTTTAATATAAACCGATCAAAAATATTATTACGTGCGTCTTTAAAATGTGTGAATAGAGGTGGTAAATGGGCGAGTCTCATTTTCAATTGTTCCTTATTATTTACTAACTATGTACCGTTATAAGATCTAATGTAAAACTACATCAAACTATTGTGTGCTGTTGTTTCCCTTTGAAATTTTACATACAAGTATGTGATTGTGTTCGCATAGTGTCTTTTAATTAAGTTTTTCATATACATATCCTCTATTCACACATACAGCGTTTGACTTTCTGTGCCAATATGATTTCGTCAAATCACCAAATGATCAAAAATCGATCGAATTATTTTATAAATATTTCATTTTCATATTACTGTATCACAGTATTCCTATACACAAATTATATCCATCGTAATATGTATAAAATATATTTATACCAGATTAATATATGAGAACTGAGATCACATATACCTTTTAAATTTACTTAAATGTAGATTTCTCCTAAATATAAGACCCAATTCGATTCTTTTCTACACACACTTTTCTTTCTTACAATTAAAGAGCATTACGAATATTTACGATAACATTTAATTTTAAAAATCATAATTATATACGAATGTATTCGTGCTTCGTTCACGAACTAAGTTAGTGCTTTAGAGAATTGGGTCTATAGATTTATGTATATAGTATAACCGCATGATAATCAAGTCTAGTCGGAACGAAATCTTGGCGATACGAACGAATCGAGCTAAAGACCATTTCAACGCATTAAATTATTTTATAGACCAAATTGTGCAATAGAAAAATGAATTATATAACAATGAATATGTCAGCGGTCTATCTACTTAGGTTTAATATACACAGTATACTTATCTTAAACTATTTTATTATTTTTATATGAGAGGTTCGTTAAGTTATGTTTAGTTTTAGATGGTAAGATCCAAGGCTGTATTAAGGAGTGTTTTTTCCCAATTAAACAAAACTCGGTTTAAGGCTGGGGGCACATTTACAATCACACTAAAATTAACTTACTGTCAATTACGACGAGTAATTTCCAGTATAAGATTAATTTAATTTACGTACTCGGCTTAACCGTTTTGTTTTAACTATTGTTTTGTGTAAAAATACTCCCGTTGATTGCAATAGATAACGCCGAATTATAAATCTAAATTCACACCTATTACGCGTTATATATTACGATCAACATTCCTATGTTGTTAAACTAAATGTGTGTATGACTAACTATAAAATAATCCTTTATTTTGGTAACTAATTGGTGTTATGAAAAATTTGTGAATAAAATATGGTGTCATTCTGAATATATGCATTTTATTTATATTTTTTCGCCTTCTCAAATCACCCTCACTTTTCATTCAGCATATTCTGGAAAAAAAAATATCGATCATGACAATTTATTGTATTTTTTCAAGAAATTGAAATTTGGTATAATAACACATGTGGCAATTTCAAAATATCCAAGAAATTAATGACCTACAACGATTTCTTTTTTAAGTACACATGGAATACGTACTCTCACTCTAAATTTGAAAACCAAATACAGTAGCATGACCACCACAACAGGCAGCAATGTCATAAGAATCAGCGTCCAACCGACTGCAGCCTCGGCAGCCGGCCCGAGGTACATGCCCGACAGAAAGGTGGTCTGACAAAAAATTTTGTCGATTACTAAAACCTGCAGGAAATGTTATTTCTCGTCGTCATTCAAGAATTTGGGAATGGCTTTACTGAGAAAGAATGTTATGTTTTTTTATAGAAAAAATTACACTTCCTTAATAACATTTCTATTGTTTAAATTATCGCATAAAAAATAATATTAAATAAATAAATATCATAGAGAACACTACTTACTACAACTTTTTTAAGTAGATCAGATTTGGCAACACCAAACCAGCTTAGTACTTACCAATAACATAAAGGGAGATAACGCCCAGCAAATTCTAAGGAACACACAAGGGTATTCCCCAACCGCAAAATATATATCTTCACAAAACGTAGTTTGGCCATAGACATAAGTGATAATAAATGTTACCAGCGCTGCAATTGGCACACGGGGTTTCGATACGGGCCAACTCATGAGAAAATTCAAAATATATAGACCGCCCTAAAAGATTAAAAATTAAAAGAACTTATTTTTTTCTGTAACACAAACCTATTCAAATACAATCTTTAATTACAGAAATAAGAAATAGGAAGAATAAGATGTTAATTTTATTGGATAGGTATCTACTGATAGATTACTTAACGTCCTAAATATTATTATATAAATCATATTATATAAATTGTATCAAAAAAATATCAATATACCTACCTGTGTACAAAGTGTGATAATTCCAATGAAACAAAATAGCACGCAAATTAAAATAAGAAACGCCCATGTTATTTTCCGAACCAATCGTCCAGTAAATGAAGATATTATCGTTTGCACCAGTAAAGCCTGAAATTTACAAATAAATGTTGAACCTACTTAGCTATAGCCGTTAATATTTAATTCAGTTATATTACTGTAAGTACAATGAGGTACGCTTCTCTCATTGTACTTACAGTAATATAACTGTGGATACTTAGTACCGACTTAGGTCTTTTGCCTTTGACTTGAAAACATGAAAAAAAAACACAGGCATCATTTTTCATAACATTAAATTTGCTTTAAGTTTAATGGTGTGATATTTGTTTTGCAATTTTAATTACATTACAAACAAGCAATTACCATGGTCGAGAGCGACAGAACATATATCGTGAAGAATACAATAACAGACCAAAACTGACTGCCCGGTATACGCGCCACATAGTCCGCCCATATAATCATTGATGACGATGCACCTAAAATACATAAATATTGTGTTTAAGTGTAACAAAATAAATGATTTCCGATGCTCACCAAACCAACTTCTAATTAACAGTAGAACGATGCTGGAGATGTTTAACATATATAATTAGATACAAAATACATAATTATCAAGAACTTTCCAAGATATTACCTTGCATATTTAAAAAGTGTTTTACTTAGGAAAACCAAAACAAAGAATGCCAATTGAAAATACCAATTAGATAAAGACCTTGTATTTCCGATTCGAAGAGCCTTGTAATTTTTATACACTGTAAAATGAATCCATTGCTTTTTTTTTATTTTTCCAAGTATCTTGAAATATTACCTCTCCATACATTAGTGCTATTATCATAATCCACATATAATGCGCCATGTGCTGCGCCTAGTATGAGGGCGCTGCCGGTACAACAACTCTTTGACACAGCAAACGCAAGAGTCGCCGTATTTGCTAGCTTGTGTTTCTGTTTTAAACTATAGGATCCTAGCATAACGAGTGTTCCCTGTGATATTGTCATCTGCAGAAAGGAGTATTCTAGTGCGTCTCGCCATATCTGTTGATATTATTGAAATTAATAAGGTGTAGGTAATAAGTAAACAGCTGTAAGTGGTGTAGGGTATTGTTCTATGATTTCTGGGAACATTTAACCGGAAACTAATTAAAAATGTTTTGGACACAACTGCCAATTAAGACATAGTTTAGATAAATTGGTGGATGATCTCCGATAGAGCAGATCTTTGCTCAAATTCCGTTAGGTGTCAAATATTAGAGGATAATTAGTGCAAGGTTACATTAT
>NC_052108.1:2878783-2889686 GCF_012273895.1 Zerene cesonia
TAGCTAGTTAATGGTAGATATTCAAGATGAACCTGTAAGCCATTAGATAGCACACCCCAATCGCATTCTTTGAACATTTTACTCGCACCTTTTAGTCTAAAAACACCCACTGCGCATGCAAATAGTACAAAGTAGGCTAAGACATCTTTAAACAACACCATCTGTGAACAGTTACATTAATTGATAGGTAATATAATGGATCTATCATCTACTCTGCCTCCATACCTACCATAATTTTGTATTAAGGTTAGCATGTAGGTAAGGTAGGGTGGAATGATTTGGGATTATATATTTTGTTAATTTAGCTACATAAATTTACACTTTATGACTTCAATTGACTTTTTGCTTATGCCAGTCAAAACACTAGGATTTAGCACTCCGCATCCAAACCTTCTGGGTTTAGATTATAATATAATATTAAATGTGCTTTACTTGTAAAATATCACACAAACTAGAACAATACCTAAAGAATATAAGACAAGTAGCTAGTTACCTTCGAATAGCTATAAATCCTCTTGCAAGCTATAAAGTACACCAATACCCAGCTTACAATGTAGTAGACAGTCAATTCGGGCACAATGTTTCCCAAACCTCCTAAAAGGCCGTTCCTTTTCAAATTCAGCACAAAATTGCTATAGAGAATTACAGCGGATATTATTATGTGAACGGAAGATGACGTCACTGTTATGTCTTTTTTTAACTTAGATTAAGATTAAGAACTTAGCAGATAGGGTGTAGTCTTATGGTTTTATATGTGGTAGTCGAGCACGCTTCAGCACGAATTGGGCCAGCTTGCACCGGGGAAGTACCACACCCCCACAGAAGACCGGCGTGAAATAGCATTCTACTGTGTTACGTTCGGTGAGTGGAGGAGCCGGAGGCCCTTATCCTTTTCCTTACCCTTCCCAGTCCTTTCCTTTATTCCATGGGCGGTGGTAGCGCTTACCATTAGGCGTTCCACCAGCTCCATTGCCGACTGTTACATAAAAAAACTAAATGGGAGCAGCACCCTTCCTCCATTCGTGCCTACAACTCATCCGCTCATAGTCATACGACTGATTGCAGATCATTAAAAAAAAGGACAGGACAGAAAAATCGGTTATTTACTCATTCTTAAGTAGATATTTTCAAACATAATTGTCACTATATTTAAAGCCTAAAAATTAGCTTAACAGCAGTATACCAAAGCTGCGATAGCGGCTAATAAAAAGAAAGACTACGTATAAACACGATAGTAGTAGCTACTAACAAGAAGAACGACTGCGGCGGTACTTCGCTACCTGCCGGCAGAGGGCGGTGTCGCGCCGCGCACGGCGGGTTGGCGTCAGCCGCACAGTGCAGCCACGGTAGGAACGCGTGAAATGAATGAACCGTCAGCGCAAGCGACCAGGCACATACCACGCCGAGGGCGAGCACCGTGAACATGGATGTGATTATCATTGAAAAACCAATTCCTGGAATCGATATTAAACATGGCAGAAGTGAAGTAGCGAATGGCATATAAAAAGGACGATACAAAATATTAAAAGGTCGAGGAAAGGTTCTAAACAATAATTACCCTTCAACTACACTTGTACTCTAAAGATTTTTGATTATAACGATTTAATTCAAAGCGACTGGATCAAACTTGGAAATGATTTTACCTTTAGATCGTTATTTTATCAAGTTGCATAGGCAATTTTTTTGGGAAATAACAATTTTTTGGTACCTCTAGCAATCGGTGCCATATCCCAGCAGTTCAATACGCCTTTCTTTGATACCACGCCCAAAGCAAGCTCCAAGTAAAACATCGGATAAGCGAAAAATATACTAAAGACATTGTATAGAAAAAGAAATGGCAGGAGTTTGGCAAAGTCGTGTAGATAGGGGTGCCACCAGAGTTGTATAATCCCGACGCAAGAGGACAGCACTAACTGACGATAAGTAATGTTGTTTGTCCATCTGTCCTCAATCTGTTGAGAGTTGATATGAGAAATATAGAAATGAATACTAAATTCTGTTAATTAGTGTCGAGCAATGAATAACTAACGAATTATTCACAAATGCATTCAATTATTCACAAATGCATTAAAAACAAATTGTCAAAGATTTAAAATTCATACAAACAGCAGTACATGAAGATTGAACATGTTTTATCGCATTTTCGGCTTGTATATGACACACACACACGACACAGTTTGAAAAGATGGTAAATAATTGGACATAGACTCATTCAGTTAATTTTCAGCCTATGAAGGTTTAAAACGTTGTTATTTCTATTATTTGCAACATGGAATTAATGTTTTTAATTACCAAAGGACCTTCCGTAGATATCGTCTCTGAACTCTCAGTGAGGGTTTTTGTACGCGTACTCTGAAAGTATTGAGATGTTTAACGTAAAATACTATTTGAGCAAAATGTTTAGATTTATTGAATAGTTACCACTGATTCCGTCATAATCAGCGTACGTAAATTGCTAAATAATAAATATTATTACAAAACTATTATTCTTGCAAATACTCGTCAAAACCACGTCAAAACTGAATGTTTAAGCAATAGATTAACAATACTCTCTATGACATCAGATATAAGAAAATAAGTTATTATTGAATGAAATCTATTAGAATATAATTACATCAAACCACATTTAAAATATTAAACTCTATTTAAATGAAATACAATTTTAGTATGAATTTCGTGAAGGCAGAACTCCAACGGTATGATAAATTCCAAATAAAGATTAATTTTATTAATCGAGTTAAAAATTTTAATTTGATTAAACTAATTGATGATCTGAAAGTTGCTTATTATTTTATTTAAACCTATTCACAGACCTAACAAACATACATTATACATATTATATGAAAATTCGTAAATTATCAGTCAAGTCGTTGCAGAATATGGCTAAAACTAAATAAGACTGAAAACATCTGTATGGAATTTTCAGTGAAACCAAAAAAGCTGTTAACAAATTTTTGTATTTCAATACTTAAAAAATGCATAAACGGTTTGGTGAAGGTAATAAAAAGAAAACAACTCTTTTTAAATAACAATATGTATATATTTGTAATATCGCAGATACAAGCTAAACATTAACCTAATGTATAGGAGTTAGACTACAATTTGGTTTATTATAAACAATAAATGGTTAATTAGAATGCAGCTACGTGCAAACAGTTAATTAATATTGAATGAGAGTACAAATTTTCAATCATATTTTATTTAAGCTTTTACAATTATTTTTCTCTTTTTATTTTGTTACTTATTGAAAATTTATCCTTTCCTTACCAAATGTCATTAATTGAGTCCTAATAAGTAATTAAACAGCCTATTTAGATAACTTCCGTAATAATACAGGCTTTCTGGAAGGATTAATCCTGATTTCAAGCTGTCCAAGTGTGTGTTGGCAAACTGGTGACACGTTTAACTGTCAATTTAAAAAAAAAAAACAATTTAAGTCTATGCGCTTGCTCTTCAATCCAATAACCTATTATATGCATTATACAGCTTTTTATGTTTCGTCATCAATTAGCACCTATATATTTGTATTTATTCCAAATTTGTAAGAGTCTATGAAAAACGTGCATTAAATAATATCTTAATAGGGACAAAAATATTTTATTTTAAGGCAAATTTTAATTTAAATTTTCGCTTTTGACGCTAGCACGATCTTGACCTGTTAATATTTTATCAAACGGAGAAACCCAGTTACGTTAAATGTAGATTGCAAAAAGGCAAGTGCGATCGTTTATTAATATACATATCAATTAATTCACAACTTGGCATTACTTCAGCATTAATACTTAAGCCTCACAATGACAACAACCCACTAGTAATTCAACTGTATTTCAAGCTATTTATAAGCCCTATAAACTACCAATTTAGTATAATTCTATTTTGCTAAAGCACGTCATTTTTATTGAATTGTAATTATCTCAGTTAAGATAACATCCATATACCCTTTTTTAACACACGACTGGAAAACTATCTCAAATTGAGAAAATAATATATATTAGCCATTTTTTTGTCAACCGTACTTACTTAAACGTCATTTACCTAAATATAAACGCAGTCAGTTATCACTATTATCATATAATGATTTAGTACTAATATAAATGTACGAAATATTATTGCTTATCATTGAACTGCACTTTCAGCCATTATGCGCTAAAACGGTAAAAGATATGGTCTAAAAATTTAACCGCTAAATATATTTCAATTGTTAAATTACTAAAATTTTTGTCCATTTAACTTGTAGAAGACACTATGAATCGTTGCCTATAATTACATTAACATTAATTGTATTCGAATGTTATGCATTGCTTTACTAATGCATTTTCTATTTTATTTTTTGGGTTATCGAGCTACCTTGACATTAAAAAAATTAACTTTTAACTTAGCGGTGTTACATAACATCAAGTACAATTAGCAATTCGGCAATAACTGCAAATAAAAAACTCTTAGAAAGTATTTAGCAATAATCCTAAACATGAAATGAAATGAATCATAAAATCAATCAAGAGTAAATAAAATAATATGTAATGTCAATATGATCAGTTCTCAAAGGGATATAACTACAGTACGGGACGAGATAAAAAAAATTAAACAACCTGCCCGTACCAAGTGACACTGTAGTACTGAGTAAATGTACTGTCAGCATATTAAGTATGCAATATATCATGGTAAAAGTCGACCGCAATTCGACAACTCCTGTCGTTTTGTGTTTCGTGGTACAGGTGCAGGATTACAAACGTTTTTACATTCGTTTGTTATCATTTTTTATCTCAATTTCTTGGCCTTAATTGGATTTTTTATGAAACAAAATTATGTAAATAGCAAAAAAATTATCCTGAATGAAGCCCCATATCGTCAATATTGAGAACAGAGATCCGCTAAGAAATAATGGCAGTAGTGGCAATATTGATATAATAGAAAAATATGTCAAATTTGTTATAAATATGTTTGGAGAAATCTATCGGTTTTAATTCAACTACGAGAATAAAGTAGTGCTATTTTACCTTAACTCTGTGAACACGCAAAAGTAGCGAGAAGCGTAAATTAAATTAAATTGTAATTTATTTTATATATCGTATAGTTTAGATACGTTATTCTATATGCGAGAAAGAGATAGACGTCTATTCTAAACAAGATAATATGGCGGCGCGAAGCAGGCGGTCGGGAAGACTGAATTTTACTGTAATTTTTTGTGATTAATATCGTTGAATAAATAAATTATGAATATTTTATTGTCAAAACAAATACATCACAAAAGGGAATACGTAATTACGATGGTACAGTAACTAGCCGCGAAAATCACATGACATCCCGATACTTAAATTATTCAATAATCTGTAATAGGAAGATAAGTCTTTTTATCTTTAACACAGCCATATGTGAATTTCGATTTTAATATTTTGTGCAAAAAATTTTTTGGGACCAAGTCTTGCTCCATATACTTTATTCCCATCTGACAACCTTAACTGACGTAAAATTCAATTCGCTTCTCACTACCCCTGTAAAGCCATGTCAAAACATATGCCGAAAATAAATATTATTTATTATATTTCAGACACTAAATAAATCACCGGCGGAGGGTAAGGGCGCAAGACCGCCAGTGACGTCTGGCAATCTGGAAACGTCTGGCAGGTTCTCGATGTGCGATTTAACTTCCGCCTTAACTGCGTACATTTTTTGCAGTTTTATGTTGTATTCCTGAAAGATTACACACGATGTTATATAGAAAATGTGAATCGAAAGGAGATTTTATTTAAATTATTAATGTCTAGAAATTGAATTGAAAATTCAAATTCTTAAAAGGCTGGCAAATCAATCGCAATGTCCCTAACTACCTGCTTTTGCTGGTAGTGGTATAAAAAAAGTGATATGATACAGGATATTCGAAGTTTTTCATTATATCTACAAAATCATAATGCATTTATTTTTTTCGTTTCCGAGCTCTTTCGTTTTTATAAACAATATGATACTCTTTCAGAATTCATTCTATAATATATATAGTATAGGAGCTCACCTCGAGTCTAGCTTCCGCATGTTTAGCCAGATCCTTCTGTGCTTGCGCGAAGTCCCGCAACATGGCGGCCACCTTCCGTCTCTTCTCCAATTCTTCGGAAAGGCGCAAATTATATTCCGCCAGTAGCTCCACAGCCGAATTAACGACTGAACTTAAACTTAACGCCGACTCCTTATCTATAAAAAACGTTTATATTAACAATAACATGATAAACCTAAGAATTACTGCCAAAATTAATTTATGATAGAGACATAACGTTTGGGCTACTGGAAGTGCTATAATTGATTGCTTAAATATTATTGTAGGCTAGAATATCTACTGTCTAATTTAATTAAATAAATTGCAAGTATTCATTTAAATTGGGTTCAACCAAACCATCATTCAGTAATATATTAAGTAAAACAAATAATGTACAAAGGAGAATGGGAGCATTAATAGAATTACGAGTGTGCGAGAAAACTTGCTACAATGTGAATAAAATATGTTATATGGCACTAATCTATGAGGGTACAATGTTGATCATTGTTCAAAACAATTATAACATAGAATAAGGCACCTAAATGGACTACAGATTTTTGTCATATTGAATCATAAACTAATGGTTACAAAAAACTGTAAAAGGAAATTGGGTGTTATTCAATGCACACAGCAAACACCTTACGAATAAAATTAAAACAAAAAAAAAGTTTAAAATAATATATAAACTATCTCTTATATTATTAATAAATATAAAAAATAATTAATTACATATGCAACAAAATCATATGGGATGAATTATGAAAATGTGCATATTGATCAAGAAAAATATTTATTTAATAAGGTATAATAATTCCCAAACAGGAAATGTTATGATTTCCTACCTAAGCTACCTTATAATTGGAATAAATAAAACAAAAGGATGCAGTAAATGTTTATTTCTGTTGTTTTTACATTTATTTTTTTTTTGCCACGCATTTATGCTCAGTATATACAAATTACCTTCTAACTTAGACAATAATTGCACTTCGGAAACTTCTGGAGGTAGAGATGCAATCCTTTCCCGCACTGCCTCGTCACTTGAAGCACTCGACTCCAATTCTAACAAAGCCTGAAAAGAATAAAAGGAAAAATTAAAAACAGTAAAAATATACTCATTTTATTAAAAGAAAAATTTTGTTATGTCACAAAGAAAACAATAGGGACAATATAAAACATATTAAAAAGAATCTTATCAACTATCTAACTAAAAAATAGTATTTAGTTGTTGTCACTTTACAGTAAATTTGTGTTATATAAGTATTTTTAAGCCAAGGTATTCATCAGATTTTGTTTTTTTAAAACTTACAAGCCAGGCATTATATAAATTTATATAATAAATATGTGGTAAAATGATTGAAATAACATAGATCAGAATAGTCCGTCCCAACTGATACAATTACTATTGCATGATGACAATTGGTACACAAATTATACATCTGTTCCCTGGCCAGAACATTGTAAGTATCTATGGTCAAAACCAGTTTTTACACTTCTGTAACAATGTGCAAGTAAATTATTATATATTCTAACTTATTCTTAGGTTCACCTATTTGTTGTTATTTTGTTGGCATAAGTTAACAGTTAAAATAGATAAAATTAACTAGGATGTTATACTGATGAATTGCCACAGTAATTGTAATGAGCAGATATCTATAAAAGAATGTTATTATAAACACTAGCTTTCTGCCCGTAGCTTTGCCCGTGTAGTCGCAGGAAAGATAGACCTGGGGTTTTCCTTGCAAGTTCCTGTTCCTGTGGGATTTCAAGGATGAAAATGTCTTTTTAATCCTATGTCCCTCCCCCCATTCCAAGCGACCTCTGCACAAATTTTCAGCCAAATCGGTTAATCCCTTCTTCTTAACTATAAATAGTGTAACTAACATAACTTTATTTTAAATGTATATGTATGTATAGATTAGAGACCTCTCCAATCTCGGAGATTGGAAACCTATTAGATTAAATAGATAAAAGAACATATTTAAAAATAAGAGACCCTTTCATTGTATATTGTGATTGCTGGGAACGTTAAATGATTTTAGAGTGTGGAGCTGCCTCCTATATACAAGAAAAGTGTTATTATGAGGAGTGTTAATAAACATTAAAAAAAAAGTGTCAATCGAATAATTGTATAAATTTTTTATAGACAACGATAATTATCATTTTCAAAATTACATTTGCACAACAAAATATCTAGTGTAAGTTAATCAAGCAAAGCATATACCTTGATGAGCTCTTCAGGTTCCGGAGGGTCACCAGGTGGAGTTTTGGGGCTTAGCGTGATATGAGTTTCAATCTTGCCATCCACTTCCACTTTCGTCTCACTGTATCTTCTCTTTTCTCTGCTTTCCAATTTAGGTTTCTTTTCCGGATCCTTCGGCTCAGTGTCAGTAGACTTTCTTTTACTAACTTTCTTTGGTATCGCATCATTGGGGTCAACTGAAATGTGGGAAAAAAAAATGTGAATTATGTAAAAGGAATAATATTTTTTAAAACAATGATCTTGATAATGGATTTTTTCCTTAATGTCTTAGTCAGCAATGGAGCTTGTGTGTTGCCTGAGGGTAAGCGCTACCACTGTCCATGAACATTTGTAGAGTCATAAGGTCTATTGCAGACCTTACGCCTCTACAAATGGATTGGCAACTTTAAATTTGCAAAGGGATTAAGAAAGGATTGATGAGAGGAATAGAGGAAAGGACTGGGTAGGGTAAAGAAAAGAATATGGGCCTCTGTCTATAGCTAAAAATACTGTTGTGAGTTTTATCACTGTTTTTTTTTTTAATTTAATGTGAAAAATGAAAGTTTTTAAATTATGATTAGATATAATTTTGAAATCAATCTATACAAGAACTAACTGAGGTATTATGAAATATAAGTCAAATTGTACTTACCAGCCACTTTAAACTCTTGTATTTTCTTAGCATCATACACCCCTCTTTCTTCCCAAATTGCTAGTATTCTATGCAATGAATGTTTTGTCTTGGTGTTTATACCAGTCTTTGCCATTAACTGAAATGCTTCTACGAGTACCTCGCCAAATGATTTGCCATATTCGGGTCCTTTCTTTTTGCTATTCTGTATAACGTCATTTGCTAGATACATAAAAGTAAGCTGCTTGCTGTCTTTGACTGAAAATCATAGTTCGTGTTATTTAAGGTTATAAATTTTGTTAAACCAAAAAACTATCGTACTGACACGTGGTTCTAAAAAAGAATAACAATAAACGTAATTGTTTCTCAAATAAGCAAGATTTACAGTGATCAAGAATACGTTACACTGATGCAATATTGTTTCAATCTCTGAACATAAGTATAAATTGACTTACCTTTATGTAACTCTTTGAACCACGTTTTTACAACTGCAGCATGATGTTTTCTATGATGAATTAGCCATAGGGACAATGTTTGAATACTTTGTTGGCTTGAGTTCAATTCCTGCAATTTACGGATTAGAGCATTTTCCGTAAATCCAGCCATACTTACTTAAATACTCATTTATTTGGAGGGGTCCAAAACTACATTAAGGGCTCCTGCTTGCTACACTTTATTATTATATTTTATAGCAATTAACTAAAATTATCACTAATTTGTTGTACCTTTTTGACGTATTTTGTTACTAATTTCAACGACAACAACTTATTTCTAGAAAAAAGAAATGGCGATCTAACCCAAAGACTTCAGACTCTATAATCTCGATGGCTTTAGTATACAATATTTATGGTTTTAAAATAAATTGAACTTAACGTATACGCGTAGTTTCTTATTAGTACGCAATTTCCTTCATTATTTCCAGGGTAAGATAAAAAAGAATAATTAAAAGAAGAACGATTAATGTCGTTTTTTTACACGGGACTTATTTATGTTAGGATTGACCATGTCATCATATGCTCATATATCAATATAATATAATAAGTACGATAGCACTTATAGCAGATAGATACACGATGTTTGAAATTATTGTAGTCGTACCATAATAAAGTTTATATTTGATTTTATTTAAGGGAGTCACAGATAGCAACGTCAAGTCGACAACCATATATATAAAACTACTCTGTGTCGACAACTCTAGCACTACAGCTAGTGCGTCACGCACTCTACATTAGACAAAGACAAAGTTACGCGAAGAAAATAGCGGCAATGTTAAGACGAATATCGCGTTAGAAGCTGATCGCGTATGCGACCTAAATTGCACTTTATTTTCTATCTCTAAAAGTCACTAAACACTTTATTTTAGTTGTATCGCGAAGTGCTGCTTCTGTTACATTTTTATTCTGTGTTATTACTTTGCTGCATAGTAATTTTCCGCCCGCGGCTTTACTTGCGTGAATAACAAAATTTTGTATTTCATGGATATTCCAAGAATTATGACATTTTTTACGACTTGTGATTCTTATATCTCATCAACTATTTATTTTAACTAAAATCTATACGGAAACCTTTATTTAATTTTTAAAGACCTATTCAATAATAGATACCTATTCAATGATTTTAAGGACCTACATATTATATAACGATGCCCAATTTGTAATTTACTGCTTAGTGTTAATTACATGATGCATGTAATTATTTATTGTTATAACATTACTACAAAGTTTAAACTTGTTCGTGAAAACAATCATTTTATAATTATTTACATAGTAAAATTACTATATACCTGTACCTGCCGCTTTCAATCATAGCCCTTATGGTTTTTGAAGATTTGAAAAATCAATATGTAAGTATAGGCCTGACCAAATTTTGTTCATGTGACCAATCCCGATTAAGACTAGCTAACTGTGCAGAAATAATTATAATATTTTATTTTATTTTATTTATTTATTTATCTTTGGGAAACAAACAATACAATTATTCTTATAGATTCTAGACATATACAATACAC